>NC_047161.1:65000-75000 GCF_009819705.1 Hippoglossus hippoglossus
GATCTTCAGATGAGGAGGAAACTCAGAATAAAAGATAAAAACTAAAAGATGAAGTGGACAGAGAGAAAGTTCAGAAACAAATGGGATGTTTCACTGAGCAACGTCTGACATTAGATTATCTACTACTCTTAATCCAATGACCTGAGAAGAGACGAGAGGACGAGGAGACAAAAGGATGAAGGGGCGAGATGACGAGGAGATGAGTTAACTGATACCATCTTCCAAAGATAAATTTAAAGAATCAGTTTCATGACCTGAACTCACATTCTTTATAACTGTTATATTGTAAATTATATTTTTTCATTGTTGTATTTCAGATTTAAAAACAAGCTTAAACAAATTCTGACTTTTCATTCTAGTTTTTTGTCAAATGTAAATTCTTTCAGACAATAAGAGTCAAACGTGTGAAGATGTGAAGACTTACTTTTTATTAACATACCACACATAATAATAACTGATATCAAATGATTTTTTTTACATCCAAGTAAAACTGGATAATAACTAGAATGAATGAGTCACTTTGTGTAAAATTAGATTTACTGAAGTTAATTTATTGTTTTCTTCTTAATTTGATTTTCCAGAACAAATTTGTAATCAAACCAGATTCTTAGAAATAAATATAAAAAGTTCCAACGCGTGTCCTGTGACAGCAGCTCAGAAATCATTTTCCTCAGAAGATTCAGTGTGACATGAAGAGACGTGTGCACGTGGACTCCGCATGTTCCTGCTGCTTGTTCGCTGAGCAGCTTTGAAGTAGAAACATGCTGAGGAGCAGAAAATCCACGGAGAGAATCTAACAACGGCGTCGCTCAGGATTCAGTCGCTACTCAAAGCGCTCGAGTTGAAAATTAACGTGGACGATGGAAAACCTGAAACTCAGCAGAGTGAAGTTTATTGTTGGAACATGATGAAGGCGAGAGCAGCGGAAAACGACGAGCTCCGACAGAAACAGAACTCTAAACTGTTTTAAACTCAAAGACACAAAATCATCCTACTGTGAGAAACACAAACAGCTGATTGAAGCAGCAGATGTGCACGTTTACAGCACAAGCAACACAAAGTGTAAAATTATAACAGACACTGACTCACAAACTCACTATGGACTAAAACCTCAGGTCAAACCTCCAGTGTCTGTTGTCATAACAGGAAAGAAGGTGAGCGGACGACCGCGGACGACCACACACACACACACACACACACACACACACACACACACACACACACACACACACACACACACACACACACACACACACACACACACACACACACACACACACACACACACACACACACACACACACACACACACACACTTTGAAAACTGTTTAAACAGAAGCACAACAAATTTTCACCTGATTATGTTGTTGAGAGAAAAACACAGCTGATTATTTATCTCAGTGTTTGGTCTCCACCACCTCCTTAAGGAGGTGTGATCTGTTACTGATTAACCTGAAACTTCTCAGTCTCTGCACGCCATTACCCAGCAGCCCCTGCAGGGCGGCTCACTAACAACCACAACCACAACCTCACACACACACACACACGCACGCTGAGCTACCTGTGGACTTTCTGATTGGTTGGAGCTTCCTGCTGAGCCTTGATCTGATTCGCCCTCTGACTCTCTCACGTTTGCCGCTCGCTCTCGGAGAGGAAATTGTTTCTTCTGTTTCCTAAAGAGAACAAACTTGTGACCCCGAGCAGGAAACAGGAAGTGGGTTTGAGGTCACTGCGGACATGCTTTATGTGGATGTCTCTAACCGGTCCTGCAGGGGGTGCTGCTGAGGTCAGTTAAGACTGCACAATTTTCACCACGATGGTTTCTTTAGTGAGATAAAAACATATGAAACAAACAAGTGATTTTATAAAAATCTCTGTCAATCATATCTTTTGAGATTTTTCCTGAAGATTAACTCCATCCGCCAAGTGGGGAGTAGGTAATGAGGGAAATATTTTGGGTGAACTATCCCTTTAAGGACAGAGGATGTTGCACCTTGTTAAGATCTATGAGACAAACTGTGATCTGTGAATATGGGCTGTACAAATAAAATGTGATTGATAACAAGCTTTGGGTTGTTGGGGGGGAGATGGTGGGAGGAGTTAATGAAGGCGTTAATGTGTCACAATGTGACAGTGAAGGAGACACTTGATGATTCAAATCATTCTAAAAACTCTGATCAGGTGATTCCGTCTGTTCAAACATTAAAACTGTGAAAACAATCACAAAAATAATGAAATAACAGAAGAGCGACTGTAATAACAAATAAAAACGTGTCTTTATCTTTTCACCATTGTTCACAAGTCACAGAAACACGTCGGAGTGTCGGAGTCCACAAAACACTCCTGGAGTCTCAGGGGTAAACAGCGAACTTTCATTTCTAGGTGAACTATCCCTTTAAGTAGTCTGAGGTAGTTTACCGCGTGGTCCAGCAGAGGGCAGTCACTCTCAGAAAAGTAAGTCAGTGATGTTACATTGTTTTGATGTGAAAATGGAGGGGGCGCTACTTTTATTGTAAACGACAAAATAACGAACAAAGATACGAATGTTTGTCGACTTTGTTCAAAGCAGATGTTTTATTCTTAAACAAAGACAAATCTCTGAGCTAACCTGTTAGCAGCACCGGAGATAAACCCCTAACCTCTAGTGCGAAGCTAACAAACAGAGGACACGTCAAGGACCGGACGTGTCCTAATAACGTCTGATTAATGTTGGTGTTGTTAACGTGTAAAGTGAGGCAGGTCAGTGGGGGAGGGGCAGCGGGGTAATACAGCTCAGTACAAGGTCATGTGATGAAAACATGTTTATATGAATGAATCCAGTTTATTTTTTCTGCAGTAAAAACACTTAAATCTGCTGCTGCTCATTAACACTAAGGATTAAACACACTAATCCAACACATGCAGACTCACACAGCTTGAGTGTGAATGTGCTACATCCGTCATGCACATGTTTGGAGGACACACACACACACACACACACACACACACACACACACACACACACACACACACACACACACACACACACACACACACACACACACACACACACACACACACACACACACACACACACACACACACACAGTAAATGTGATTGTCGCAGTGTTCCTCAAACACTCGACATTTACACAAGGAAACGGAACCTGGTGGCAGCGGTGAGCTCGCTGACAGAACAGTTTGACAACAAGACATCACAAGCTCAAATTCCTCACATTTGCAAACTGTTTTCAGCGCCACTGTGAAATCTCAACATCTATATCGCAGCCTGCGTCTTATCAGCAGCTGGAGACACTGGAGAGGACGTGGACGCTCCGTCAGCGCTCAGCCGTGAACGCCAGGTTACGACCTGCCGTCCTCACGGGGACATGTGCTCACGTAGCAACTGTTTAACATGGCCGCCCAGATCTGAAGAGAGCAGCTGACACAAAGAATGTTAATTCTTGAACACAAACGACAAAAGTATGTAGACGCTCCGTCATGGAAACACATTCGTTTTTCAGTTCAGGATTAAATCTTCCTCTTTTTCTATCGGTACCCAGATCTTAGGATTCTGGTCTAATGTGGAACCGAGTTTCGGTTCCTAAAAAAGCTACATTTAATAGGCCACGTATATGGAAGCACAAAGCATCGTGGGAAACATGTCGACCTCCAGCTTGCTCTAAACAAACTCCATCCATCTTCATCTCTGACAAAATTACCAGAGACCTGGGGGATCTGAGGGGCGAGAAAGCATGGAAGAGACAGAGATGGGGAAAGAGAGAGAGGGGGCAGGAGTGTGTTTGGAATAAGTGACAGGACCAAACTACACAAACTGAACACACACAGAAAACCAACACACAATCAGTCAATCAAACAACAACGAAGAAGAATAATCAGTGAGATCCTGTATGTCGAAGAGAAGTGTGCGTCTGTTGTTAGTTTGTGTCTGTTCTTATTGTGCGTCTGAGGAGATCAAGGTTAAAGTGATTGATCCGGATTCATGATCTGACATCAATTAATAACTAATAATATTAATGGCTTATATTTATATAGCGCCTTTCAGGGGACCCAAGGACACTTTACATGTTTTGTGAGGACAAAACAGTTGAGAAAAGTAATAATACAAGTACAGGACAGGATAGAATTTAGCAGCAGGGCGGAGCATTAACAGAGGCCAAAGGCCTTAGTGAAGAGGTCGTGCTTGAGGAGTTTTTTGAAAATGTCGAGAGATTCAGCGTTGTGTAGTTCAGCAGGTAGAGAGTTCCAGAGGGTGGGGGCTGCGACACAGACGGCTCTGTCTCCAAAAGTTCGTAATTTGGTGTTGGGGATGGACCGTAACCTTCTGAGTGGAGTGTAGGGTTGGAGGAGGTCGGTAAATATGGTGGGGACTAAATAAATGTGTCACACACACACACACACACACACACACACACACACACACACACACACACACACACACACACACACACACACACACACACACACACACACACACACACACACACACACACACACACACACACACACACACACACACACACACACACACTTCAGAAGAAGTGGTCTGGGTCAAAGTGAACCTGGTTGTTGGTTTGCAGTGAAAACACTTTTTAGGAGAGCTTGACTTTTGGACCAATCACAGGAAGTAGAGACAGCATTAAACAATAGAAGAAGAAGAGGAAGCAGCTGCAGTCTTCACCTCTGACGATATAATGTTTGAACCACGAGGACGTTCATTTGGTGCATTTGAACTAGTGTGAAGTACTGTAATGTTCTGGAAGCTGGTGAAAGGAGAACTCAGGCAGCAGCTGATGTCTCATGCAGAAGGTTTTAATGTAGACTTGATGCATCAAGGAGACCAGAAGGTGAAACAATATACAAACGCTAACAGAGCAACATGAGCAACTGTCTCCACCAAGTCTGAAGATGTCTCCCACAGCCTCCCAGTATATCTCCCTCACCCTGCCTCACCCATGAAGGTCCCTCTCTCTGTTACATGGAGGTGTTTGCATCCTATTGGACAGTTCAGTGTAAAGTGTGTGTTCATGAATCACATTGTGTCCTCACGTCTGGTCACTGGTGAAACACTACAATGTCCTGTGGGTCCTTTATCTATAACCTGACCTGGGTTCTGCTTAGAGAGAGAAGGAGGATCTGTGGAACTAGACAGGCTCTATTCTCCTGTACAGATATGATGTGTAATATACAATATACATAATATATAGTGACATATACTGTAATGTGTGAGGAGGGTCAAAACTTCCTCAACAAGCATAAACAATAGAATAAGAAGCAGCTGCAGTCTTTATCTCGACGACATGTTTGAACCATGTGTCTAATGTTTCCTTATGGACGTGTGAGCCAAACATACAAAATGTAATTAATGATTCACACCTCCAGAGTTAAACATCAACAGCTGGTCGATTATCTGAGAATGAAAACTCCTTTCTTTGCATGAATAAAACTACAACTCCCACATCCAGACTGTAGTTTATATAAGTTGACTCAAATCATCTCCTGAGTTTTTGTGCAAACTCCTCAGTTTTCATCACATTGCATCAGCTTCACTTGTGTGTGCAATTTACACAAAAGTGTCAAGACGAGAGACGATGGATAGAACAGAAGGAGGAGAAGGGAAATGTAGAATCCCCACAGGTTTGTTTGTTTCAACACAATGTAGCACCTTGCAGCCACAGAGACGGGTGGGAACAGAGCGGAGAGGGAGCGGAAATCACACACACACACACACACACACACACACACACACACACACACACACACACACACACACACACACACACACACACACACACACACACACACACACACACACACACACACAACACACAACACACAGACTAAAGGTCTGAGAACTTCCCGTCATCTGCATCCCCTCTTTTTTTATCAGTGAGCACGACAACAACATACACAGACATGACCTGTGGGTAGAATCCAGAGAATTGTCTCCAGAGTGTCTCCAGAGTGTCTCCAGAGTTTCACACAGTAACAACGCAGCAGCAGGTTTTCTGATCGGGGTCAGGACTTGTTATTGATTTGTTTGAGAGACTGTGAATGTTATATATTGTACTTTTAAATTATATTCCTTCATTTCCTGCAAATTAACTTCCTGATAACAGACAAGATGTGCGCACACACACACACACACACACACACACACACACACACACACACACACACAGTGAACATAATAACAACATGTTGGAGGCTTTCACAGCGATGCAGCTAATCTCACTGAATAATTATCTTCCTGGCCACCGGGGACTCGCAGGTTATTGTGTCCAATGTTCACGCACACAATGGCGTGTGGGTGTTGGTTTATATTCTCTGTTGAAAACACACTGGTGAACTTTGACCTCTAAGTGACAATCAGGAATATACAGTAAATATGTATCAATGTCGGAAACATGTGAGGAACATGTACAATAATTGATTATGAGTCTTTATTAAAACACAGAGTGATCAAGTCAGGATTTCCTGTGACGATCTATAGAATCAGGACTGAACCTGATTCACAAATTACTTAATTAAATAAAGAATATTATAAACATTATTGGTAAATAATGGTAGAGCTGGTGCCTGAGACATCAGTCCTCTGCAGCGGCCATGTTGTGTCCTGTCAAAACTTGTGAGTTTGATGTGGAGCAAGAATAAATAACACAGGTACATGAGGATCACCAGGATCTCTTCTGGTTATGATCCGGATCAGACTCATTTATGATCCGGATCATAACCAGAGCTCAGGCAGGATCAGTCGGTCCTCAGAGGACCGGACACTCCCACAGAGCTCAGACCACACTGAGCGGACAGGACACGCTCCTTAAGCGTGTGCTGTTCACAGACAGCCAGTTGATTGATTGACAGCCATCAATCACAGCTGCAAGACAAGCGCATACGTTCAAAAAAGACACACACACACACACACACACACACACCTTTGCGTGTCTTCATGTCTCGGACACAGAGAGACACGCTCCCCGGGCTCCGGTCTCGGTCTCGGTCCCTCGGACCCGTTAATCCTCAACAGCTCCGGTTATTTCCACACAACAAACGAACCAAACCGGCGGAAAATCCTCCATCAGGCGTGTGTCGGTTCAGGTGTAATCTACCGAGGGAGCCGGACTCAGCACCGGAACCAGGACACAGGCCGGGACCAGCAGCGGGACCAGGACCAGGACTCAGGCCGGACTCGATGCTTCTTATTCGGCTTCTAATGACACAATGAGACGGCTCCGCTACAGACCACACCCTCAACATTATCATAACAGACTCCCCCGCAGCCAATCAGGGGGCGCTTCACCAGACTGACCCCGCCCCACTTTAGTATAAAATCACTGTGTTAAAAGAGAAATTGTTAATAAAGAAAAAATCCCATTTAATTATTGGTTCATTAGTTTATTTTAAAGGATACAAATATGTTTATTAAAATCATCTGAATGAAACAATTAAATCTGCAGTTTATAACATGAATAAATAGAAATACACAGAAATCAAATGAATCCTGTTTCTCTTCTCAGACACAATAATATTAAAATATCACACTTACTGTATCTGATAGAAAATATCCATTTAATACTAATACATTTAGAAATGAATAAAACCACAACATGTGCAGATGTGAACGTCATGACGACCTAGATCCATGTTGGTCCAGTTGGTCCAAAGTTCTGACAGGAACTAGGAGAGATCATATTACTGCTCTCAGCTTCTCTGCACTGGCTCCTTGTAAAACTCTGAACATCAAGATCCTGCTCCTCACATAGAAAGTCCTTCAAACCCTTCATATATCAAAGAGCTCATAACACTGTACTGTCCAAATAGATCACTGCACTCCCAAAACACAGGTTCTCTTGTGGTTCTAGAGTCTGTAAGAGCAGAACAGGAGGTAGAACCTTCAGCTACCAGGATCCTCTCCTGTGGAACCAGCTCCCACTCTGGGTCTGAGTCTGTAAGAGTAGAACGGGAGGTAGAACCTTCAGCTACCGGGCTCCTCTCCTGTGGAACCAGCTCCCACTCTGGGTTCTAGAGTCTGTAAGAGTAGAACAGGAGGTAGAACCTTCAGCTCCCAGGCTCCTCTCCTGTGGAACCAGCTCCCACTCTGGGTTCTAGAGTCTGTGAGAGTAGAACAGGAGGTAGAACCTTCAGCTCCCAGGCTCCTCTCCTGTGGAACCAACTCCCACTCTGGGTTCTAGAGTCTGTAAGAGTAGAACAGGAGGTAGAACCTTCAGCTACCAGGCTCCTCTCCTGTGGAACCAGCTCCCACTCTGGGTTCTAGAGTCTGTAAGAGCAGAACAGGAGGTAGAACCTTCAGCTCCCAGGCTCCTCTCCTGTGGAACCAGCTCCCACTCTGGGTTCTAGAGTCTGTAAGAGTAGAACAGGAGGTAGAACCTTCAGCTCCCAGGCTCCTCTCCTGTGGAACCAGCTCCCACTCTGGGTTCTAGAGTCTGTAAGAGTAGAACAGGAGGTAGAACCTTCAGCTCCCAGGCTCCTCTCCTGTGGAACCAGCTCCCACTCTGGGTTCTAGAGTATGTCAGAGTAGAACAGGAGGTAGAACCTTCAGCTACCAGGATCCTCTCCTGTGGAACCAGCTCCCACTCTGGGTCTGAGTCTGTAAGAGTAGAACGGGAGGTAGAACCTTCAGCTACCGGGCTCCTCTCCTGTGGAACCAGCTCCCACTCTGGGTTCTAGAGTCTGTAAGAGTAGAACAGGAGGTAGAACCTTCAGCTACCAGGCTCCTCTCCTGTGGAACCAGCTCCCACTCTGGGTTCTAGAGTCTGTAAGAGTAGAACAGGAGGTAGAACCTTCAGCTCCCAGGCTCCTCTCCTGTGGAACCAACTCCCACTCTGGGTTCTAGAGTCTGTAAGAGTAGAACAGGAGGTAGAACCTTCAGCTACCAGGCTCCTCTCCTGTGGAACCAGCTCCCACTCTGGGTTCTAGAGTCTGTAAGAGTAGAACAGGAGGTAGAACCTTCAGCTCCCAGGCTCCTCTCCTGTGGAACCAGCTCCCACTCTGGGTTCTAGAGTCTGTAAGAGTAGAACAGGAGGTAGAACCTTCAGCTCCCAGGCTCCTCTCCTGTGGAACCAACTCCCACTCTGGGTTCTAGAGTCTGTAAGAGCAGAACAGGAGGTAGAACCTTCAGCTCCCAGGCTCCTCTCCTGTGGAACCAGCTCCCACTCTGGGTTCTAGAGTCTGTAAGAGTAGAACAGGAGGTAGAACCTTCAGCTACCAGGCTCCTCTCCTGTGGAACCAGCTCCCACTCTGGGTTCTAGAGTCTGTAAGAGCAGAACAGGAGGTAGAACCTTCAGCTCCCAGGCTCCTCTCCTGTGGAACCAGCTCCCACTCTGGGTTCTAGAGTCTGTAAGAGTAGAACAGGAGGTAGAACCTTCAGCTCCCAGGCTCCTCTCCTGTGGAACCAACTCCCACTCTGGGTTCTAGAGTCTGTAAGAGCAGAACAGGAGGTAGAACCTTCAGCTCCCAGGCTCCTCTCCTGTGGAACCAACTCCCACTCTGGGTTCTAGAGTCTGTAAGAGTAGAACAGGAGGTAGAACCTTCAGCTCCCAGGCTCCTCTCCTGTGGAACCAACTCCCACTCTGGGTTCTAGAGTCTGTAAGAGCAGAACAGGAGGTAGAACCTTCAGCTACCAGGCTCCTCTCCTGTGGAACCAGCTCCCACTCTGGGTTCTAGAGTCTGTAAGAGCAGAACAGGAGGTAGAACCTTCAGCTCCCAGGCTCCTCTCCTGTGGAACCAACTCCCACTCTGGGTTCTAGAGTCTGTAAGAGCAGAACAGGAGGTAGAACCTTCAGCTACCAGGCTCCTCTCCTGTGGAACCAACTCCCACTCTGGGTTCTAGAGTCTGTAAGAGTAGAACAGGAGGTAGAACCTTCAGCTACCAGGCTCCTCTCCTGTGGAACCAGCTCCCACTCTGGGTTCTAGAGTCTGTAAGAGCAGAACAGGAGGTAGAACCTTCAGCTACCAGGCTCCTCTCCTGTGGAACCAGCTC
>NC_047161.1:80000-100000 GCF_009819705.1 Hippoglossus hippoglossus
AGATAAAGAGGAAGGAGAAGAACGAGTAGAACGAATAGAACGAGAAGAAGAACAAGAAGAAGAACGAGAAGAAGAACAAGAGGAAGGAGAAGAACAAAAAGAATAACAAGAAGAAGAACAAGAGGAAGGAGAAGAATGAGAATGAGAAGAACGAGAAGATGAACAAGAAGAAGAACAAGAGGAAGGAGAAGAACGAGAAGAAGAACAAGAGGAAGAGGGTCTGGTTTTGCAGTCTGTTGTAAATCTCTTCATTAAGTCGATTTTCATCGTCTGATGAGACTTAAGGGAGACACAGAGGAGGAGGAAGGAGGGAGGAAGAGGAGGAAGGAGGATGGAGGGAGTAAGGAAGAAAAAGGGAGGAGGAAGAGGAGGAATGAGGGAGGAGGAAGAGGAGGGAGGAGGGAGGAGAAAGAGGAAGAGGAGGAAGGAGGGAGGAAGAAAGAGGGAGGAGGAGGAGGAGAAGGAGGAGGAGGAGTCACGATGACGGTTGAGGTGACGTCACGATGACGGTTGAGGTGACGTCACGATGACGGTTGAGGTGACGTCACGATGACGGTTGAGGTGACGTCACGATCACGGTTGAGGCGACGTCACGATGACGGTTGAGGTGACGTCACGATCACGGTTGAGGCGACGTCACGATCACGGGTGAGGCGACGTCACGATCACGGTTGAGGCGACGTCACGATGACGGGTGAGGCGACGTCACGATCACGGTTGAGGTGACGTCACGATGACGGTTGAGGCGACGTCACGATGACGGTTGAGGCGACGTCACGATGACGGTTGAGGCGACGTCACGATCACGGTTGAGGCGACGTCACGATGACGGTTGAGGCGACGTCACGATCACGGTTGAGGTGACGTCACGATGACGGTTGAGGTGACGTCACGATCACGGTTGAGGTGACGTCACGATCACGGTTGAGGTGACGTCACGATGACGGTTGAGGTGACGTCACGATCACGGTTGAGGCGACGTCACGATGACGGTTGAGGCGACGTCACGATGACGGTTGAGGCGACGTCACGATGACGGTTGAGGCGACGTCACGATGACGGTTGAGGCGACGTCACAATCACGGTTGAGGTGACGTCACGATGACGGTTGAGGTGACGTCACGATCACGGTTGAGGCGACGTCACGATGACGGTTGAGGCGACGTCACGATGACGGTTGAGGCGACGTCACGATGACGGTTGAGGCGACGTCACGATGACGGTTGAGGTGACGTCACGATCACGGTTGAGGTGACGTCACGATGACGGTTGAGGTGACGTCACGATCACGGTTGAGGTGACGTCACGATCACGGTTGAGGCGACGTCACGATCACGGTTGAGGCGACGTCACGATCACGGTTGAGGCGACGTCACGATCACGGGTGAGGCGACGTCACGATCACGGTTGAGGCGACGTCACGATCACGGGTGAGGTGACGTCACGATCACGGTTGAGGTGACGTCATGGTTAATGTGACCAGTGAGCCGTCAGCTCACACTCAGAGTGAAGGAAAGTGATTCCAACAGACGAAGACTGTTTTTTTCTCTAAACGCAAACAGAAATGTAATTACTGTTGTGTTTGTTCTTAAGCTGCTGACTCACAATAAAAAAGTAATTAACGGAGGAAATGAGAACCATAAAGAAAAGATCGTTTTTGTTGATCTTCTTTGCGAAGGAAATGAAAACCACTGATTTGATTAAATGTGTCGGTGCTTTGAGATAATTAATATTCACTCTGTTCAACACAACAACAACAACTGCTCCAGTTCATGTAGTACAATAGAAAACCATAGGGGGAAGTGTAGCCAATAGAGATGACCGTAGGACACAAGGAAGAAACGAATGATCTTTTTGATCAGAAACTACCGGATCGACATGATGATGTTTTCATATGTAAACGCAGAATAAATGAAAGACTGAAAGCAGACGAGGAAACGACATAGATCCAATTAGAATTCAGAGTTTAATCAGTTAATAATGTGTCAGAGAATGAACAAACTTTTTAATATTCAGCACATTTAGGGAGTTTGAGTTCTGCTCCAGAATCTATTTCTATTCCTCCGTCGTTCATCCATCACTTTACTGTCAGCAGCTTTGAGAGGAAAGAATATTTTCTCTTCACTGAGTCAGGACCAAACTCTTTTGTTTCTGACTCCACCTCTGCCGAGACAAAACAAGTGACTCATGAAAGATTAACGGCGCTTTGGCGGTGAGCGGCGCGGCGTTCATCCTGGAACACAAATAATGCTCACAAGTGAATCCTGGGAAAAAAGATCACAGCTAGTGTGCGAGTCGAACGCTGTGGTTTTAGAGGAGCTTATAAACCTGCTGACACTGTTTATTTATCACCTTTTAAATATAAATAGTTTTAGTCATCCTATATTTTCTATCACAACATAAACATTTGAAAATAATTTCAAGTTGTCTCCTACACGCGGATCTGTTCAAAAACTCAATCATCTCAGAGGACAGTTTTATTTTAATATTTCGAACTAAGATTTATATTTGAAACTTAAAGGTCACAAAGGTTTCTTATTTATCATTATATTGTTTCATTCGTAGCTTTACAGTCAAATAAAGACTGAAAAGTGTGATTCTTTATTGAAAATGAAGATGGAGGGATTGTGAATTAATGTATGTGTGTGTGTGCGTGTGTTTGTGTGGACAGACACACAAGAGACACATGGACAGAGAGACAGAGCTGCAAAGCTGTGGCCAGCAGAAGTTCTTTGTTCTTTGTTCAGAAACACAAGGATTTTAATAACTTCTGTTCTATCTGAGATTGGTCGTTGTTCTTGTCTCTGA
Source organism: Hippoglossus hippoglossus (assembly GCF_009819705.1). NCBI lineage: Eukaryota > Metazoa > Chordata > Actinopteri > Pleuronectiformes > Pleuronectidae > Hippoglossus > Hippoglossus hippoglossus. Next base: position 82,809 of record NC_047161.1, read on the forward strand.
CGCTATGAGACGTAGAGAGAGTCCGACTTTACATCTTTGTTTTTGACTCCGCCCCTGCAGTCGCAAGCAGATCACATCAGACAGACCAAGTCGTACACACCTATGATCAATATAATACATATTGAATCAGATACATGAACCATGTTCACATTTAACTCAGCTAAAAATGTTATTGTCCGATAAATAAACGGGTTGTTCAATATTCTTATTATTTAGTTTATTTACTTTGAAAATCAAAGATGAATTTCAAAATGAAACACAGGAAAATTCACAGTGAGATGTGTTTACATCCCTGCAGCCACATGGTGGCAGCACCACCTCTGCTTACTGTTAGCTCCTACGTCACTTCCTGTTGTAATACATTTACATTTATTTTTTAAATCTGCCCAACGACAAACAAAAGTAAACATTTTTATTCCAACACACTTTGATCAAACAACCAGCAGAGTAGCATGACATTAGCATTCCATTAGCATGACATTAGCATGCTAACGAGCTCCATGTGAAACAGTTTGGTGAAAGTAACTGAAACTTTAATAAATACTGTGACCTGAATCTGGAATCAGTTTTGTATCTGTGTGATCCTCCAGAGTCCCAACCTGATTTACATCCTGAAAACACAACATCAAAGATCATCTGACTCACACATGTTACAACATCAAAGGTAATTTACAAAGGAGAAGAAGAAGAAGACGACAGAATCAGTGGCTGCGTTCAGAAAGTCCAAATAATCTCTTTCCTAACCTTTTTTCATTGACCCCGATGGAAAACGTTATAAGGTGAAGGAAGGATGTGAAGACGAAGCCGTAAGGAGTTAGGAAAGGAGCTAGGAAAGGACACCAGGGTGCAGAGAAAATCTGACTCTACATATACTCAGGGTTTTCTTTTAAAAACCAACTTTATTTATAACAGAAGTTACAGACAGACTGTAGCTACTCTTTACTCCAACTCCAACACTCCAATCAGAGTGAAATCTAAAGCTGCTCGTCCTGAAGACTCTGATTCAGTTTGTTGGTTCACAGCCTCTCGCTGCCTGATAATAGCTACACAACAGTGTGTGTGTGTGTGTGTGTGTGTGTGTGTGTGTGTGTGTGTGTGTGTGTGTGTGTGAGTGTGTGTGTGTGTGTGTGTGTGTGTGTGAGTGTGTGTGTGTGTGTGTGAGTGTGTGTGTGTGTGTGTGTGTGTGTGTGTGTGTGTGAGTGTGTGTGTGTGTGTGTGTGTGTGTGAGTGTGTGTGTGTGTGTGTGTGTGTGTGTGTGAGTGTGTGTGTGTGTGTGTGAGTGTGTGTGTGTGAGTGTGTGTGTGTGTGTGTGTGTGTGTGTGCGTGTGTGTGTTCTGAGTAAATTCTAATAATATCATGTGTACGTCCTCTCATCTCTGCAGGGAAACACCACGAGCTGAAGAAAAGAACAAAGAGGAAGAAAACGTCTCAGAAGATTATAGAGCGGCTTCAGAGGGGGGGGGTGTTCATTTCAAGATTCAATGTTTCCTCATTGTCACTTTCAGGGGTCAAAGGTCAGGAAGCAGCAGAAGGATAAAGATATCATCAGAAAAGAATCGTTGAAATGGGGATGAGAACTTTAATTTGCTTTAGTCAATGAAAAAAAAAAACTTGAATGATCTGTAAATGTTCTGTTTTTATTTCCAAAGCTCCAAGAGAGTCAGGGGCCTCAGTCCTCGCTGAGCCCAGTCAGCTGCCCTCTGCTGTGGGAAGAGCTCAGCACAAAGAGCCCCCCTGACCCTGGAGCTCCAGAGCTGCTGATTCCCAGGACCTGAACACACACACACACACACACACACACACACACACACACACACACACACACACACACACACACACACACATGTTTAACACTCTGTAATAATTAACTCAAACTTCTCCACATGGTTCATGGTCCCCAGTCTCTTCTTCTCATGACTGTAAAAGATCCAGAAATATTTACGGAGCGAGAAGTGAAGTAAAAAGTGTTTTGTCTTTAAACTGAGAGAGATAGACTCCTGGATGTGGCCTTTGTTCAAGAGACTTATTTTAATCTGACTGTGAACAGAAGAATATAGGAGGACTGGCGGGTGTGATAGAAGATGGATGTGCTGTCTGGGTGTTTGGGGTCCGGGGGGGCCAGGGGGGCCGGGGGGGCCAGGGGGGCCGGGGGGGGGCGGGGGGGCCGGAGGGGCCGGGGCTCTCTGTCCCAGTTTCGTCTTCGCCCTCTTCCTCTCTGACTTCCTGCTAAGAGGTTTTGAAGCTGGGCTGCTGCTGACGGAGAAAACCAAGCTCTGCTTCCATTCACTGAAGTTATTTGAAATTTTCTTTTCAGGGGGGGGGGGTATTCAAGGCTTTAATCAGACAAGCTGAGCGATGGAGGCCAGCGTGGATTACTTCCAGAAAAAAAAGAAGTGAGCTCTGCTTCTTAATCGTCTGTAATCCCACGATTCTTCTGCAGAGCAGCTGGGAGAGAAGTCACTGAGGTAGGTACGTTTCCCTGTTTTAAATATTTTTTTATTTCTCATGTATGTCTTGTCTTTTTATTCACTTCTTAACATCGTTCAGATTCAGATGTCGAGTTTCATTCAGTCGTGAATTTCACTAGTGTCTTTTTTTTGAGCCATTGACAAAAAACGAGCAAGATGAAGAACTTCAATGACTCTCGATAAAAACCTGAACGTTTCTTAATTTGTGTGTGTGGCTGGACTCCCAGGAGAATTGTGGGAAGTCAATCATCTTAACGAGCGTGTGACCTCCTGCTCCTCATTAGCAAATCAGTCTTATGAATATGCACATAATTAATGAGCGGCCCCCGGTCTGAAGGGTAACCCTAACCCTAACCCCCCTATGACATCAATCAATCAATCACATTTTATTTGTATAGCCCATATTCACAATCCCAGTTTGTCTCATGGTCTTTAACAAGGTGAGACGTCCTCTGTCCTGAACCCTCAACAAGAGTCAAACTACTAAAACCTTTAACAGGTAAAGAAGGTAGAAACCTCAGAGACACATGTGAGGATCCGTCTCCCAGGACGGACACAAGTGAACAGATGTCACGTGGAACAGAGAACATCAGAGAGATCAGAGTATTTACAGCTTTGATTAGAATAAACACTTTGTAGCTGAAGGTCAATGAACTGATGGATTATTGTCAGTAATGGTCGAGTATCTGAGGAGACATATTATATATCAAGCAGTCTTGTTGTCATCATAGTCCACGGTCAGCAGCCACCGCAAATCAGGATCCACCACCACGATCAGGATCCACCATCAGGATCCACGTTGTGGCCGCAGCCCTGGATCTGCGGACGATAAGGCAAAGGGACTCCGGGGAAGAAGTGCTCCCAGTACCACAGACTGCATCTGCTCCACTAGTTTCCTGTTCACTGGCTGATGCAGAGACGCTCAACACAATCTACATTTTACACATTCATAACAAAGTCTTTCCTTTAGTTTCTATTGTTCTTGTTTCCTACTTATTTTCTTTTAGTATCTGACTTGTTTACAAACCTAATTCTACATGTGTGCACTGATATCAATATACAGTAGAAATAGAATCAAAGTGTTAGTATGATATATAATAGATAATAATATGAATAATGATAATGTGAAAATCAGTCTTCTTCATTCTGCACTGACGAGTCCGAATTTCAAACTCACGAGCTTCAGTGATGGAGAAATGAACAAAGAGACGAAGGCTAATTATCACGTCTCACCTGTCAGCGGAGGACGTCATAATCAGTTCCCGTACAAACATCTGAACGGGTGTCGCTCTGTGACACAAACTCAGGACAACTGACCTTTGCTGCAGCGCCCCCATCAGGTCAAGTCCATATGAACTGAGCATTTGAGAGCAGACCATGTGACCTAAACATCTGTCTGACTGCAGCCGGCTCGCTCCCGCCATGTTTTAAGGTCACGTGACCTGGTGAGATTTTGCAGCGTTGGATGAAGTCGGACAAAAACTCTACCCAGCATGCATTGTGATAGGGACCAGCATGCATCACGTTGAACGCACCTTTTTTTAAAGTTTCAGCTCCTGAACACAACGTACACAACATGTCAACAAACATGAATCACATGAAATATCAACATTAAACAGAAAAAGGTACATTTATTCAATAAAAGAAGAAAATATCTTCATGAATAACTTTAATGAAGGAAAATATTTTCTCTTGGTAAAACATTGTGTGATGACTTTTTTGATTGTGGTAAAAACAAGAAATTCATTAAATTCATTTAAACAGTCATACATGTATGACTTTAACCCATGTTTATTTTAATTCACTTCCTGTTGGTGATGAAGAGGAAACAGGAAGCAGAGTGAGTCCTGTCTGAAGCAACACTGCCCTCTGCTGGATAAACATAAAACTGCACTGTACTTCTAACACCTGCTGCTGTTTCCTTCAAGACTGAAGAAGAAGAAACAGGTTGTCAGTCTGAAACAGAGGAAATTAACCGGTGTCATTAAACCAGAGGATACAAAATATGAAATACAGTTTAATGAGCCTGTAACTATTTCTCTGCTCACACAGAAATAACACAAAGTTACATTTTAAAAAGCACACAACTTCTGTGAGTCCTGTATTGAATAAGATTCTGGAGTAAATAAAGTGTTAAATACAGCAAAATACTATAATTATTATTTTATTGTTATTATATATATATATATATATATATATATATATATATAACTATGAAGCAGGATTTTGGGTTATCGGGTAAGTTCAGGGTTAATTCAGGTTTAAGAGTTTTCAGCTCTACGAAGCTCGTTCCCTTGTTATCAGGTAAATCACCATGGTAACTAATGATGAACAGCTAACCTGCTCCAGGTTGAGTTGGAGATAAGAGATCAAACAGTATAAAGCTCCGCCCACTGACCCATCCCTTCCTTTGAACCATGACATCATGTTCTCAGAGGATCTGTGGAGCTGGTGTGGATGGTTCGAGTCTCTGAGGAGGACCAGGGTCTTCAGAGACCCACAAGATCCTTTGAGCTCCTCTGATGAGCTTCTGAAAGATCTAGATTCTCCTCAGAGGATGAACCTCTGTCAGCTGCTGGAGCCCAACAGAACCAGCCTGACCCGTAAAGTGCTCCCAGTACCACAGACTGCATCTGCTCCACTAGTTTCCTGTTCACTGGCTGATGCACAGAAACTCAATCTACATTTTACACATTAATAACAAAGTCTTTCCTTTAGTTTCTATTGTTCTTGTTTTCTAATTTTCTTTTAGTATCTGACTTGTTTACAAACCTAATTCTACATGTGTGCACTGATATCAATATACAGTAGAAATAGAATCAAAGTGTTATGATATATAATAGATAATAATATGAAAATCAGTCTTCTTCATTCTTTAGTTTATTTGTATGTGTTTTTCCTGCAGCTGAGCTTGACGCCTCCAGGGTTTCACCTGAAAGACTAAAACTGTCAGACACACAATGAGAATTCATGTAAATGTGATGGAAACAGATGAGATTAGATTCAGTTCTGCTCTTGTTATCAATTTTACTATAAAAACAATCCCAGATGTTTTACCAGCTGTTCTTCCTGCATTTAGCAGCTGGAACTGTTTCTTTTATTCTGGATGTTCTACTCTGATTTTTATTATTCAACAGTTTGAACCTCGGCTCTACTGTCAGTCAAACTGTCAGACCCAAACACAGACACACACACAGACATATATACACACACACACACACACACACACACACACACACACACACACACACACACACACACACACACACACACATATAGACTTCGTCCCTCCTCACGTCTCCATCATCACCTCAGTCTCCCATTGAGCTCAGGTCCATCACTATAGCAACTAGTTGCCAGGGGCAACGAGACACAGCCTGCGCTCACAGCATCCTCCTCCCAGAGCGAGGAGAGAAGAAGAAAATGCAACAAACCATCCAACCACATTCTGATGGATTCTCTGGCTCCTGGTGACGAGTGTTTGTGGCTCCTCCTCCGGAGAGGAAACAACTTGTTCTTCCAGCAAAGTGTTTCTTCAGTGTTGGAGTGCAGGCGGCGACCAACGCCACCGAGACCGCCGTCGAGCCAGAGCTGAAGTGCGCTGCCACTGCAGGGAGGGTGAGTCCCAACTGTTACCTGAATTGTTTGTGAGACATTGTGTGAGGGTTCAGGTGTTGTACCTCACACAATGCAGGGCTGTGTTGTCGACCTCAGCGTGTGATGGGTGTGTGATGCTCCTCCATGGTTTCATGTTGTTTACTCTCTCGGATCCAGAAGCTTCTTCATCCACCCACGACATGAAAGACATGAAAGACTTTAAACAGTGAGTCAGGTTCAGTTTGTCACTTTTTATTAATTAAAAACTCTTTGATTTCAGTCACACTAATGTTAAATATTTTCTCTGATACGTCTCCTGTAAGTAGGAAATCAGTGACATTTATATGACTGAAATATAACAGGTTTATTTTTCCATTCATCCACGTCCAGCTCGTCTTTACTGAGGGATTCATGATATGAAATGACTGAGAAAATAAATGTCATTAAATTCATGTAGTTAATCTGCTGCCACCTTGTCCCTCCTGGTTTCCTTTCATATCTTTTATAAGACAAAGTCTGAGCGTGTTCCTGTCGTGTTCCTGTCGTGTTCCTGTCGTGTTCCTGATGTGTTCCTGACATGTTCCTGACATGTTCCTGACGTGTTCCTCACATGTTCCTGACGTGTTCCTGACATGTTCCTGACGTGTTCCTGACGTGTTCCTGACATGTTCCTCACATGTTCCTGACATGTTCCTGACGTGTTCCTCACATGTTCCTGACGTGTTCCTGACGTGTTCCTGACATGTTCCTCACATGTTCTGCAGGTTCTGTGTGTGAGAACAAACGTCTGAGTCAGTGTCTCTGGACATTTTCTGGATCTTCTCCTGCAGCCTCCTAGTAAAATGTAAGAAAACAGCAGGAAAATGTCTCGACACTATTGGACTATCAGGGTTCTGGTGTCGTCAGAGTTTAGTTGTTTGTAGAATGTAACTTCATTCGTTAATGAAAGGCTGTAAATAATAAATTTAATAACTATATAATATATTACATAGTAATTATTAAATAACGTTGATACCCTCACCCTCAGAGACAAACATTTAAAATGATCTTCTATTTGTTCTTCCCAACATTCCCGACTCACTGAAACACGTTGACAGGACTGAAATATAAATTCACATTTTAAAGATAAGAAGAAGAAGAAACAACCGATCAATAAATACATTTATAATTTGAAAGCCAATCAGTTTTTATTTGTTTCCTGACTCAGCTTTAATCAGCTGATCTCAGATGTGTTTGATCCACATGTAAAGATGAAAACAGGAGGAGTCTGCAGTCAGGAGGCCGGACGCTGCGACGGCAAATCTGTCCACACGTTTCATCCAAAACCGTCCCAGGGTGCACTGCTCAGTGTGAACCTGAGAGTCCACAGACGAGTGACGAGGGAGGGAAGAAAGAAAAGAGAAGAAGAGCTGTCAGAGTATTTATATCCCCACTGACCTGTTTTAACTGCATTTATATTTGATTCCTTTAAACTGATCTAGACACAAAATGATGTGATTAGGACGAAGTGAGAGACAGAATGAAAAACCAAAATACTTTTAAACACCAGCAACGCAGAGGAAACTTAAAATAGACCACAAATGAAGCGACAAAAATAAAATGGCACAAAAATAAAACTTAAGTGAAAGAGGGAGGAGGGAGGAGGATGATGGTGATAATAATATTAATAGAAATAGAAGAAGAAGAAGAAGGAGAAGAAGAAGAAGAAGAAGAAGAAGAAGAAGAAGAAGAAGAAGAAGAAGAAGAAGAAGAAGAAGAAGATATATATACAGTCACTGATGGTCTTTATACACTACCGTTCAAAGGTTTGGGGTCACCCAGACAATTTCGTGTTTTCCATGAAAACTCACACTTTTATTTATCAAATGAGTTGCAAAATGAATAGAAAATATAGTCAAGACATTGACAAGGTTAGAAATAATGATTTTTATTTGAAATATTAATTTTGTTCTTCAAACTTTGCTTTCGTCAAAGAATGCTCCATTTGCAGCAGTTCCAGCATTGCAGACCTTTGGCATTCTAGCTGTTAATGTGTTGAGGTAATCTGTAGAAATGTCCCCCCCCCCCCCCTTCCTGAAGCCCCTCCCACAAGTTGGATTGGCTTGATGGGCACTTCCTGGTACCATACGGTCAAGCTGCTCCCACAGCAGCTCAATGGGGTTGAGATCTGGTGACTGCGCTGGCCACTCCATTACAGCCAGCAGACCAGCTGCCTGCTTCTTCCCTAAATAGTTCTTGCATAATGTGGAGGTGTGCTTTGGGTCATTGTCCTGTTGTAGGAGGAAACTGGCTCCAATCAAGCACTGTCCACAGGGTATGGCATGGCGTTGCAAAATGGAGTGATAGCCTTCCTTATTTAAAATCCCTTTTACCTTGTACAAATCTCCCACTTCACCAGCACCAAAGCAGCCCCAGACCATCACATGACCTCCACCATGCTTGACAGATGGCGTCAGGCACTCTTCCAGCATCTTCTCACCTGTTCTGCGTCTCACAAATGTTCTTCTGTGTGATCCAAACACCTCAAACTTTGATTCGTCTGTCCATAACACTGTTTTCCAATCTTCCTCTGTCCAATGTCTGTGTTCTTTTGCCCATATCAATCTTTTCTTTTTATTGGCCAGTCTCAGATATGGCTTTTTCTTTGCCACTCTGCCTAGAAGGCCAGCATCCCGGAGTCGCCTCTTCACTGTAGACGTTGACACTGGCGTTTTGCGGGTACCATTTAAAGAAGCTGCCAGTTGAGGACCTGTGAGGCGTCTATTTCTCAAACTAGAGACTCTAATATACTTGTCTTCTTGCTGAGTTGTGCACCGGGGCCTCCCACTTCTCTTTCTACTCTGGTTAGAGCCCGTTTGTGCTGTTCTCTGAAGGGAGTAGTACACACCGTTGTAGGACATTTTCAGTTTCTTCGCAATTTCTCGCATGGAACAGCCTTCATTTCTAAGAACAAGAATAGACTGGCGAGTTTCACATGAAAGTTCTCTTCTTCTGGCCATTTTGAGAGTATAATCGAACCCACACATGTGATGCTCCAGATACTCAACTAGCTCAAAGGAAGGCCAGTTCTATAGCTTCTCTCACCAGCAAAACAGTTTTCAGCTGTGCTAACATCATTGCACAAGGGTTTTCAAGGGTTTTCTAATCATCCATTAGTCTTCTAAGGCGATTAGCAAACACAATGTACCATTAGACCACTGGAGTGATAGTTGCTGGAAATGGGCCTCGATACACCTATGTAGATATTTCATTAAAAACCAGATGTTTCCACCTAGAATAGTCATTTACCACATTAACAATGTATAGAGTGTATTTCTGATTAATTTAATGTTATCTTCATTGAAAAAAACAGTGCTTTTCTTTGAAAAATAAGGAAATTTCTAAGTGACCCCAAACTTTTGAACGGTAGTGTATATAAGTTTGGTTCATTTGACATTAGTGTAAAAGTATATTTTGTAAAGTAATAAAGTATTGAAAATGTTGTTTCTTCTGTTATATACAGAGGACAGTTTGAACGGACCAATCATTCTCCAACCCAACATGGCTGACGCCCTCTACACCAGCACCATCTCCTCGTCCTCTTCATCATCTGCGTCCTTCCTCACACTCGAGCAGAGGGCGGCCTTCGTCTTTGTCCTCATCCTCTTCATTTTCCTTGGCCTCCTGATCGTCCGATGTTTCCGGATCCTGTTGGACCCGTACCGGAGCATGTCGGCCTCCACATGGTCCGACCACATGGAGAAGGATACCTTTGACTACCGGATTTCCTGACAGGCAGCCTGAGAGGCAGCAACAGTGATCACTTCAAACTGAAGCCACAAAGCCAATGAGAGTGAAGCAGGAAGCAGCGCACGTTTCCCTCAGGTGTCGCACGGGAGGACGAACAAAAAGCAAAGATCAAGAGTCTTCTGATCTTTATCTGTCGACCGCTGAATGACACGAATCTCTTCATCTCAGATTTACCTCCAGAGACTCGTAGAGTTCAAACCTCGGCCAACGGTCTCTTCACATTAAATCTGTTAGATCCAGGTATTTACTGCGATCTGCACGAAATCACACACACTCACAAACATCATTTGATCTCACAAACAAGACATTTCATCTCCGAGCTATACAACACATCCATCAGGTTACTGGCACTCCTCCTCCAACGGGAAGGTCAGCGGTTCGATCCCATTCTTCCCCATCTGCATGCCGAAGTGTCCTTGGGCAAGATGATGAACCGCAAATAGAAAAAATGCTGCCCATAGATGCACTGACTAACTAACTAACTAACTAACTAACTAACTAACTAACTAACTAACTAACTAACTAACTAACTAACTAACTAACTAACTAACCAACCAACCAACCAACCAACCAACCAACTAACGAACTAACTAGCCAACTAACCAACTAACCAACTAACCAACTAACCAACCAACTAACGAACTAACTAACCAACCAACTAGCCAACTAACTAGCCAACTAACTAGCCAACTAACCAATTAACCAATTAACCAACCAACCAACTAACCATCTAACTAACTAACTAACTAACTAACCAACTAACCAACTAACCAACCAACCAACTAACCAACCAACCAACTAACCAACCAACCAACCAACCAACCAACTAACCAACTAACCAACCAACCAACCAACTAACCAACCAACTAACCAACTAACCAACCAACCAACCAACTAACCAACTAACCAACCAACCAACTAACCAACCAACCAACTAACCAACCAACCAACTAACCAACCAACCAACCATCTAACGAACTAACTAACTAGCCAACTAACCAGTCAACCAAGTAACCAACTAACTTTAATGAACACTAACTGAACAGAAAGATTCCAAACGCAAAGACAACATTAGAAAGTTATTGTTTCTTATCTACGTTAGTTTAGAGTAGAACAGTCCGAGGTCCCGTCACATTTAAAAAATAGAAAACTGTGGGACGAACCTCAGTCCTCCCTGAAAAGCGACAGCTGGGAAAAGTGCGCTTTGTGTTTTCACTAACTTTGTGGCCTCAGTCTGCCTGGCAGACAGAACATCTGGGCAAAGAAACACAAACGTTCACGTCAGCTGACGTCACCTGACGTTCACCTGACGTTCACCATCCGGCTGACGTCCGGCGAGCATCAGGTGAAAGGTGAGACGGCATTTGAGTGACCTCTACCATCCGTTCACCAAACTGTCTGCCGGGCAGCGTGTAGGTTTCTGTCTCTCCCATGAGAAGATTTAATTTTGTTCTTTTTTAAATAGAGACTTTAAGACTTAATCAGAGTGGGAGTGAACTTCACTGAGTAAACAGGTGAACGAGGAGCGAGAGGAGGCCCAGGGACGAGACGGTTTCCAGCGACTCAGTCGTCCCAGCGGCCCGGCCGTTGCTTAGTAACGGGTGCTGTCAGTGCCAGCTGATGCCAGAGACGCCGGTGTCTCCCCACGCAGCTGATCCGCACAAAGCTGTGGCGCATGTCTGCAGCCGAGGAAGAGACAAGAAGAGGAGAAACTGAGCAACATCTGGATTCTGTCTGAATCCACAGGTGAGTCATCTGACGACTCCTAGTTTCCATAGAAACATGTTTGACAACATCTGGAGGAAATGAAAGAGAAACAAAACAAAGTCAAGTTAAAAGATTAAAAACCAAAATGAACCAGACCAAATGGAAACTATGGAACAAGACTCAGGTCAGAAAACATCTGTTAACATCTGATTCTTTATTTTTCTTTATTTTTACTCGTCGGGTGGTTTTAATGGTCAGAGCTGTTCTGGGTCTTTGGTAAAAGAACTTTTCTCAACATTAGAAAAGTGCAGCAGATTTAGAGAGAAGCGGCTGAGCTGCTCTAACGGGTTTTATATTTTCCCTCCGCAGCAGCAGAGGCGGGACGCTCGGCTGTGACGTCTCCACGTGGGCGGAGTCTCCGGTCAAACGTCAGGGAGTCTGAACCTTTGAAAATCAGAAGGAAATGAAATCCAATCCCCCCGAAGCCCTGCAGGGGGCCCTCAACCTCAGACTGAGAACCACCTCCTCCCTGCAGTGTGGCAGAAACCCTTCCTCCTCCTCCTCCTCCTCCTCCTCCTCTCCTCTCAGTGAATGAATAACAGTTGTCCTCAGAGGGGTCCTTTCTGCAGGGAGGACGACCCAAGCTGCGCCTGAAGAAAACAGGATGAAGCAGCACGATAAGATGAAGATGAAGATGCATCTGAAATCTTGATGAATTTTTATTTCTGCTAAAGTTGTTTTTTGTTTGTGACTCTGATCCAGATCAGAACTTCCTGATGTCAGAGACTGGAGAGGATCCTGAACACATTCATTTTCCATGTGGGAAAATCTGTCTGTCTGGGTTTCTCTAATCTCAGCGTTATAGTTTTGATGTTTTTTTTCTCGATGTTAAGTGGTTTTCAGTTTGTGTGGTTTTCAGTTTGTGTGGTTTTCAGTTTGTGTGGTTTTCAGTTTGTGTGGTTCACAGAGCAGACAGTCATCACAGTGTGATCTTTCTTATCAGTGGAATCACAGACTTTATAAACACATGGCTGGAGTTTGGTTTAATCAAATTAGATTTGTACAGCCTATAATCACAAATCACAATTTGTCTCATGGGGATTTGAATGTTCGCTGATGTCAGGACGTCCACAATCTCTTTTAGTTAATACACAAACTGAACTTTATTATCTTTATTATATGGACAAAGAATCACTGACAGAAATCAGCTGCTCATTGCTTCGACGTTTCAATCTTTGGATTTGTATTTGAAAATAAGAATTTAAATTATTAATGCTAAAACAAAGAATCTTTGTGTCGCTTTGTCTCCATTTGTCTCTTTGTCTCTCTGTGTGTCTTTGTGTCTTTGTGTCATTGTGTCTTTGTCTCTCTTTGTCTCTCTGTGTGTCTGTGTGTCTGTGTGTCTTTGTGTCATTGTGTCTTTGTCTCTCTTTGTCTCTCTTTGTCTCTCTGTGTGTCTCTGTCTCTTTGTCTCTCTGTGTGTTTGTGTGTCGTTGTCTCTCTTTGTCTCTCTGTGTGTCTGTGTGTCTGTGTGTCTTTGTCTCTTTGTCTCTCTGTGTTTTTGTGTGTCTTTGTCTCTCTGTGTGTCTGTGTGTTTGTGTGTCTTTGTCTCTATGTGTGTCTGTGTGTCTTTGTCTCTCTTTGTCTCTTTGTCTCTTTGTCTCTCTGTGTGTCTGTGTGTCTTTGTTTCTTTGTCTGTCTGTGTGTCTGTGTGTCTTTGTCTCTCTTTGTCTCTTTGTCTGTCTGTGTGTCTGTGTGTCTTTGTCTCTCTTTGTCTCTTTGTCTGTCTGTGTGTCTGTGTGTCTTTGTCTCTCTTTGTCTCTTTGTCTCTCTGTGTGTCTGTGTGTCTTTGTCTCTCTGTGTCTCTTTGTCTCGAAGCGTCCTGCACGAACAGAAAAAATAAAAAAGTGACAAACAGTTTATTTTAAATAAAGTTATTTTAAGTTTTATCAACACAATAATAATATGAACTTGTTGAAGTTGTTTTTTTCACCCGTGAAGTTTAAAAAAATAATAAAGTTGATTGAAAAAGCTCCTGAATCATCAGATTGAAAAGGGTCTTTTTTATTTTCAGCGTTTACAGCTTCAGAGACGAGTTGAACCAACAGATCTTCGGGTCAAAGGTCCAACTGTATCTCTGTTTGTTTTAGCTGGTTTGTCACAAACTAAACATACTAACCAAGGACGATTCAACAAATCAGTAAACGACAGATACACAAACCCACCAGTGTCGTTACGAAATCTTCTTGGAACTGTTGGAGAAACTTCTGCCCTCAAAGTGTAAACAATAAAAAAACGTAGCGTCAGCTGTATAAAGGCCGAGCGTCTCCAAGCCGTCGTTACTCTGCTCAACCTCTGCTGTGCTTTTTCCTCAGGTTTATCTGCAGCTCATCGGCCGTGACATCATGAATCTGTGGCTCAGCTCTCACTTCCTGGTTGTGGGTTTGTTTGTGTGCAGCGCAGCGCCGACACCTGAAGAATGTTCCCAGCTGGTCGCACCGCTGTCTGGGGACATCGCCTCCAAGGTAAAACTCTCCTGTGACGTCACGGCCACACCTCAGCTCTGTTCTTCCTATGAACCACAATAAGAAATACAAACATGTTTTGATTTAGAAACGCTTTGGTTTTATTAAAAAGTTAAAGGTTGCACACTTTTCAGAGACTGATACATTGACTACATTGACTCTGGATGTGTAAGTGTGTGTCATCAACATAGAAACATGTTTAACTGTAATATTAGCTCATGGAAACTTAAAGAAGGCCGAGGATGGAGCCCTGAGGTGCTACACGCACCAGACACAAGTATCTGGTTCTTTTTTCTGTACAATTTCCAAGTGTGTGTGTGTGTGTGTGTGTGTGTGTGTGTGTGTGTGTGTGTGTGTGTGTGTGTGTGTGTGTGTGTGTGTGTGTGTGTGTGTGTGTGTGTGTGTGTGTGTGTGTGTGTGTGTGACTCTGACTGGTTTCATGCTGGTGTGCAGATGCATGGCAGTTGGAACTTTCTGGTTGGTTACACTCAAGGTGAATTATTCAACCACTTCCTGAAGATCACCGAAAGCTCAAGGCTGCACATCACAAACAGCAGCGATGGTGAAGTTGGATTTTCTGAGAACAACAAGATGTGAGTCCACGTGAAAAATAATCATTTCAGCTTTTTATCATAAGTATTTCACACCTTTAAATACAACATGTGACAGGATGTGATAAACCTGCTCCGACAGAATATTAATTTTTCCTCTTTTCAAAGGAATGGACAATGCTTCAGCTCGTCGTCCAAGGCGACGATCGACGGTGACACGGCAACAGTGTCGAGTAAGTTTCAACACAACACTGCAGTTGTGTGTATGACCAGCAGAGGGCGACTGATTGTTTCTATGGAAAATAACTTCTCACTTGATTTATAAAGTCAGCAAATATTATCATAAGATGAAGATGATGATGATGATGATGATGATGATGATGATGATGATGGTGATGATGATGATGATGATGATGATGGTGATGATGATGATGATGATGATGATGATGAAGATGTAGATGATGGTGATGATGATGATGATGATGAAGAAGATGATGATGATGATGATGGTGATGATGATGATGATGATGGTGATGATGAAGATGATGATGATGATGATGATGATGATGATGATGATGATGAAGATGGTGATGATGATGATGATGATGATGATGATAATGATGATGAAGAAGATGATGATGATGATGATGGTGATGATGATGATGATGATGATGGTGATGGTGATGATGATAATGATAATGATAATGATGATGATAATGATAATGATAATGATAATGATAATGATAATGATGAAGATGATGATGATGATGATGATGGAGATGAAGATGAAGACTCCCTGACTAGTGTCACACTTTGTGTATCTGTGTGTGTGTGTGTGTCCTCAGCCATGAACGTCACGTCTGTGTTCCACGTGTTATCGAGCAGTGACGACTGTCTGGTCTTCAACATCAACAGCACCATCGGGAACCTGGATCAGATGCTGAGATTCATGAACATCAGCATCTCTGGAGCCGAGGGGACGACGGTTCAGTCTCTGTATCTGATGGGTAGGAAGCAGAAGGTCAGAGACAGGAAATGACTCCGTCAGTATCTGAAACCTTGATGGATGTTGGGTGTGTTTGTTTCCAGGCCGGGAGTCGACAGTGAAGGATTCGGACCTGGAGCATTTCAAGCATCAGGCGAGCTGCCTCGGCTTCTCTGGAGAACCAGACTATCACCACGACCTGAAGAAAGGTGCGTCCCCCTGCAGCCTCGCACATTAAACTCTGACATCACAAGCTCACATGACTCTTCTCTCCGCAGATTTCTGCACCGAGGGAGAATCCGTCAAGTTGTCATTCTGAAGTCGAAACTCAACAGTCGTCAATATTTCAGACTGAGCAACAAGAAGTAAAGACACAAATTTCTCCAAACATCAAACCTGTTGTCTGTGGTTTTATTTTCATTATTTACTGAAAATAAATGTTCGTCACTGCAAAACTTCAAATGAAAGTTTCCTTCAGTATCACCGTCAATTCAGCTGCTATTATTTTAAAGAACAGGAGCTGATCAATAGATATTTAGAATTAGAAATTAGAAGAAGCAGGAAAAAATGAATATGTATGTGGGAAATAAAATTCGAATTGAATTAATAAATCAGTTTTTAAATCGATTTGTTGAATCAAATTTGTCACTTTAATAAAATTTTGTTTTAAATTTGATTTTGATTTTTCAATTCATTCATGTATTCTAAATGACGTTATTTTTGTAACCAATAATAATAATAATAACTAAACATATGAATAATTAAAGTAAAATCACATTAAAATCAGATGAAGAGACACAAACATCAATAAAACACATAAGAAAAGTTCAAAATAAAACAAAAGTTAAAATCGGGTTTTAGACATTAAACAGAAAATTTGTGACACAGAGGGAAAATTTTAAAAAGGTTAAATCTGATCAGAGTCCAGATGTGACGCAGACAAATAAACAGAGTCACAGGATCCGAGTCAACAACAGTGTTTATACACACACACACACTTTGGACAGACGGGGCCGACTAGTGGGGGGCGACTGGGGCAAGTGGGGTGAGCCAGTGGGGACAAGGAGGTGAGGCCTGCAGGGGCCAACTGGGGCCGACTGGGGCAAGTGGGGTGAGCCAGTGGGGGCAAGGAGGTGAGGCCTGCAGGGGCCAACTGGGGCCAGTGGGGGTGAGGCCAGTGGGGGCCAGGGGCCGTTATAACCTCACCAGCCTCCCTCCTCTCACACTTTGGTCTCTGAGCACGATGACTTGTGTTGAGAAATTGCTGCTGGTGCTGGTGGTGGCGTTGGGTTCCAACGCAGCGGCGGTGGTGGAGGAATGTCACAGTCTGAAGAAGCCGCTGCCGGCAGACGACCTGCACCAGGTGAGTCATGGTCCTAAGCTTTGGATTCTTCAGGTGATCCTGACTTCTCTGCAGCAGCTGTTTCAGGATCATGTTAAAACATCCAGACCAGAGGTGGCACTAAAACATGTGTCTCCATTAACATGATTGTAAAGTTGCAGGTTCAGACTTAATGAGTTTAGGTGCTTCAGACCTGAACTCCTCAGTCCTCTGTATCTTCTCTGGAGG
>NC_047161.1:102500-147500 GCF_009819705.1 Hippoglossus hippoglossus
CTGTCTGGCGGTGATCTACACAAACAAAGATGGACGCTTCCTGTTGATCTACAGTAAACACAAACACACACACACACACACAAGCACACAGTAACACATGCGTTGTTATCAAGAATACATTTGTAATGTTTGGTTGAAGTTGTGTTTTTAACGTGTGTGTGCGTGTGTCCGTGTGTGTGTGTGTAAGAGAGGGAGGGTCATCACTCAGATGTTGATCAGTTGAAAGCTTCTCACACTGACCACAAGAAACGAGCCGAGTGTCTTGGATTCACTGCCGACAAAGGGTTCATCTACGACGGAGTCTCAGGTCTGATTATTACTAATATTATTATTATTACTATTGTTGTTGTTGTTATAATGGTTGTTATCATTATTGTGGTTGTTGTTGTTGTTGTGGTTGTTCAGTATCCTTTCTTCTCTTCCTCATCCTGTCAGATTTCTGTCATAAGAAATCCTCTGGAGAGCTGAAAGACGATGAATCCTGAGTGAACAACAAACTGTTGAATCATCCAGTGTCGACATGAATCATCAATCAAATGAAAGCAAATCACAACCTATGAATGTGTTTTTCACAACATGATGTAAACACATGTGAACATCATGAGACCAATGTGGTGAGATCCAGATGTTCAGTAGCTCTGATTATTAAAACATGTGTGAATAAACCACAGAAATTCATACAAACCTTTTAAACTCCATGTTTCACGTTTTTTTATATTCAGTGTCTGACCATTTGCTCTGATCCGCATCACATCTGCATCACATCTGCATCACATCTGGGTTATAGTTATTTAGGAACAATTCTCACTAAACACAAAACAGCCTCCACTAAGTGACACCCTGAGAGAAGAGGTGGATGAGATAACAACCTGTAGATTCAAGACTCTGCAGCACAACATTGTTAATGACAATAATAAGTCACAAAACACGTGTGTTTACTAAGTTAAACATCTGTCAGCATGATAAAGTAAAGTTATACAACTGCTCTGAAACACTTTATATATTTTCCCCGTACATAAGCGATGAAAATTTAACACAGGCTAAAAGTAGAAAGTTAACATAAACTGTGAGAGCTGCTAACGTTACTCGGGTTAAATGTTTAAAACACTGTAGAGCCGGGGTCTTCAACGTTTTTCAGGCCAAGGCCCCAAACTGATGGAGAGATGGAGCAGGGACCCCCCTACCATATATATTCTATAAATTTGTGTTTTATATTAAACTGGGCCTAGTGCCATGTATAAACATAGCTACCCTGTTATTGTGCATTCAATACGAAGCTATTCAAATAATACACAGGTTCATATATTCATGTTTTTATTATTGTGTGTCGCTTAATGTGTGCATTGCTGACTGAAAGATAACGTCTTCTGCCTCCATTTATCCGTTCGCTACAATATGTTGGATTCATGTTAATGTTTAAATTTGTGGAAAAAAAATTGGTTGGAAAAAAAATTTCGCGACCCCCCTGCAGTACCTCCGCGGACCCCCCAGGGGTCGCGGACCCCCTGTTGAAGACCTCTGCTGTAGAGTTAGATTTAGTTTCTGTTGCTTTAACAAACACAAAAACCTGTAAACAGGAACTGTGAAGAATTTAGTACTTTATGCTCAAATACGAATATAAAATACTCGTGCCTTAAATATGTATTTTAAGGACATGTATCTTTATATACACTTTATATATCATCCCTGATTATTTACACGTCATCAGAGGACTCGTGTCGCTTTGGATTCCCACCAGCAGGGGGCGGTAAATCCCCGCCCTCTGACGTCAAACCGTGTGGCTAAGAAGACGCTGTGGCGTCACTTCCGCCAGAGATTCAACATGGAGTCCGGTCTGAAGCTGAGTTTCTGGGAGCACGGACCGAAGCCCGGACAGTTTTACTCTTTCCCCGGCGGCAGCAGCGGGCCGGTTCCAGCATGTGGGCCGGTCAGACACACACTGTGAGTCCGCTCCGTCTCTCATAGCCTCCGAGCTTCACCCAGAATCTTACCCGGAGCTCCGCTGGCGCTTTCGGTTTGAGCTCCGCCGCTCTGCTGTATCATCGTGGAGCTAACAGATGCTAACAGATGCTAAGCTAGCTGACGGTTTACAGCAGTTTGAAAGTTTTTCACGATCAGAACAAACGTAAACAAGTAATTTCAACCTTTTAATCGATCGCTGATATTGATCCCGATGATTTTCAGTCCGTACATCCTGCAGTCTGTTAGCGGTTAGCCTTTAGCTGTTAGCTTCTGTCACTGCAGCTCAGCGTGATACAAACTATTATCTGAAAATATACGTATGGAATCTAATATATATGGAATCTCACATATATGAAATCTAATATAAATACGATATAAATTATGCTCAGAAGGTTGAGATTGAGTTTGTTGTGTGATCAAACTCAGAATGTTTAAATGAACAAGTCTCTCCGCAGGAACCCGATGGTGACCGGGACGTCGGTGCTCGGCGTGAAGTTCACCGGCGGCGTCATGATCGCGGCAGACATGTTGGGCTCGTACGGTTCTCTGGCTCGATTCAGGAACATCTCCCGCCTCATGAAGGTGACGCTCGCTGCTGATTCTAGCTTTAGATGTGATTGTTGTGTCCGAACAGAGGTGAACAGCAGTTTGTGTTTCAGGTGAACAACAACACGATCCTGGGAGCTTCAGGAGACTACGCCGACTACCAGTACCTCAAACAGATCATCGAACAGATGGTGTAAGCTGCCGACACAGTGTCCGCTCTAACGTTTACTTTCCCTCTGGTTCAAGATGTCAACAGGTCCGACTGTTCACCCACGAGCTCCACGGGTCTCGTGTCCAGAGTCCTGTGGTGTGTTCATGTGCTGAAGTCTGATTGTGGAAAAGATATGGACACTGTTACCTCGTGATGGGTTCACATTTGAACTGATGCCTGGAATTCGGTACTGGTACCCGGTGCTTTGTTCCGGTACTTTACTGTCTCTGTATAACAAAAAAGTGTCGGGCCAGGGTTTTTCCTGCATAAAGAATTGCAAGGATTAGGATAAACAACAAAAAAAAGGTCATATGGTCATGCATCATTTAAAGGTCTCTGCATCCATTGGGACTTTAGTTCCAAAAATGATATTTTGGTAGGAATTGTCATGATGTCACTATGAAGTTGGAAAATGAAACAGACGTGACAGTTTAGCCGGGATGTCATTGTTATAAGATTGTTGCGATCTTAAATAAACCAATGCTATTGTTTGCAGTTACTAAAGTGAAAAACCTATAATATCCAAATAACATCTGTGCTAATGCAGGTGAATCAATGACATTTGAAATCTAAAAGCTTGATGCTCATTATTTCACATATGAATCAACAGCTCACAGGCTGCTAGCAGTGGTCTGTAGGCAACCTGCCAGGAGGGTTAGGGTTATTACAATCATCGCAATTTTTAAATCCTTAATGGAGAAAATACTACATTTGTGGGTCTCTCCCTGCTTGCCGGTGATTCGCGGGGCATTCTGGGTACCACTCCGTTTAAAGTGAGGGTCTGAAAAATCTCTGTTTGGGCGAGTATAGAACCCAACCCCTCTGTCCCTCTGCTCACAGGCTGCTAGCAGTGGTCCCAACAGGTATTGGGAAGCCTACCCCTACACCTGAACGCACAAAATGAAGGGGAAGGGCCAAAATGGGATTGAGCCTTAGTCTCTGAATGACGTGTCTGTTTCTCTGAGAGACAGAAACACTCACTTCAAACAGAGGTTCTGACTCAGGGGCCCTCAGCTCTAGGGGCCCGTGTTTGCATTAACTGATGAATGTTGTCAGAACTCTGTGCTTGATTGTTGTGTGTAACAGGATCGACGAGGAGCTGCTTGGCGACGGTCACAGCTACAGTCCGAAGGCGGTTCACTCGTGGTTGACCAGAGTCATGTACAACCGCCGCAGCAGAATGAATCCTCTGTGGAACACAGTGGTCATTGGAGGGTTCTACAACGGAGAGAGGTGGTGACAGACTGAGGCTGTTAATTGATGCTAAGAAAAATTAAAGAGTATAATTATTAACATGTCAGCCATTTATGTTCTCTCTAGTTTCCTAGGTTACGTGGACAAGCTGGGCGTGGCCTATGAGGCTCCCACAGTGGCCACAGGCTTTGGAGCGTACCTGGCTCAGGTGAGAGAAACTGATGTGCACTGACTTCACCTCAACATCTGCAGTGCTCCTGATGTTAACTGTGTGTGTGTGTGTGTGTGCGCGCGCAGCCTTTGATGAGGGAGGTGGTGGAGAATAAAGTGGAGATCACTAAGCAGGAGGCTCGGGAGCTGCTGGAGCGCTGCCTCAAAGTTCTTTACTACAGAGACGCTCGCTCCTACAACAAAGTAAGTTCACTTCAATTCGTATATAATATCTAAAAACAATCCGTGACTGTATATAAAGATGATCGGCGACTGTATATAAAGACCATCAATAACTGCAGTTATTTAATGTGATAAAGATAATTTTTCTAGATAAAGAATAATTTGTGGTGTTTATTTTAGCATGAGATCGCCATAGTAACGGAAGAGGGCGTGGAGATTATCGGTCCTCTGTCGTCTGAAACCAACTGGGACATCGCTCACCTGGTCAGGTAGGTTCGAAGGTCGAAGGAGGAGGCTGTTGAATCCTATACATAAAAATACAATTGTTTTCTATTGAATTATTTGGTCATGAGATTTAAAGTTATATCATTTTTTTGCCCCAAAAAAACAAATGTGATTAAGTTGATCCTTTTTTCAGTCCAATGATAGTTTGACTTTTTTCACTTTCTTATTGTAAATTAAAACCGTTTGTGATTCCAGGCTTTTGGAAAAATGTATAAATTAAAACGTAAAGGCATTTGAGCCTCTTGTTAACCTAATAATTATTATATCGCTTGGAATAAATAGAAAAATGTTTTATAATTTAATATTTATTTTCCTACAATTCAAACTGTTAGGATGTTAAGTAATGAAATATCTCCGTAAAATATAATCATTCCGATGATAAATGTTTGTCACAGTCTGAATATCAAATGTCCGTTTCTGTTTCTCTGCAGTGGGTTTGAATGAAGACGATGATGAAGACCAGATATTTCTCTGCTCTCTTCCCCACTTGAAGTTTTCTGATGTTCAGTGTCTCTTTTGTATAATGGAAAATAAATGTCATAAATCTAAATGTGTTTTTCTGGTTTTTCTTCTGAGCACATGAATGTGATCACAGCTTGAAACGTTAAAACCATGGAAGTGATGCACATCAATCATATCCTATATTTTCTACAGTTATATTATATACATTGGAAAATAACATTTAAAAGTGTGATCAGTGTTTGAAAGTCTTTTACTTTGTCAGTAATGTTCAGTTCCTTGCAAATTCATTATAATGTCATTGATACATCATTTCTCAAAACAGTACAATACATTAACAAATAAAAAAACAAGTGAAAATAGTTACATTTCCCCTGGAGAGATTCAAGGTGAAGTAGAAATGTGGTAATTGACAAAATGTATAAGAAAACAACTTGGTCTAATAATACATAACCTTTAGGACTGTGTCATTTAATCATATAGAACATGTCTAATTCATGACTAAATGTTAATCCACACAGTCTGTTGCTATGCAGACTTCACGAGATTTACTCATCTGTTTTGTAACTGGGCAGACCAGGATCACGCGTCCAATCAGAATAATCCCTGTCAGAAAAAAAATTCTGCTCGACAAATAGAATTTCAGCCGCTTTTGGTAACCGGGTAAGTTTGTGACAGCGCACCAATCAGAATAGACGTCGGCTTTGTAGTCAGGCAGACATAACGAAGTCGTCCAATCACAAAAAGACCAGAGGGGATTTTAGCAGTAGCTTGTGTCAGGTACTTTGTTTTTCTTTTTAAAATAATGACTTTAATCAGCTGATCACCATCGATCAGCTGTTTGTGTTGAAACGCGTCTGAAAACAGGTGAACATGTGTTACAGCTCATGCTAATGCTAATGCTAGGACAGAGCCAACAGCTAGGCTAGTCACCTAGCATCTCGGGTTAGCAGCTAGCTTCTAGCCTCACGGTAAACGGTCGAGTTTACGAGTTCTCCGGTAGAACCGGTTCTCTCCGTCTCGAACCCGCGGGCTCGTCTGCCTGTGTTGAAGCCCGCTGACGTGTCGCGGTGCCGGTGCGTGTGGAGCTCATGCTGCGGGTGTGTGTGGTCTGTTCGCGGGGCTCTGACATGTTGCTGTGTCGGTGTGTTCATAGTAAATGTCAGACACATGACCACCGGCGCTGGAGACACACACCGGACACACACCGGCCGTGAGGCGGGACACGCACCGGCCCCGCGGTCACAGCTCAGCCGCTGACGCGTTCACATCTCCGGGTAACGGCAGCCGTGAGTGGAGCCGGTAGCGGGCTGTGTTCGGCTCCCCTCGAACACGCCTCCCGCTACCGCTAGAAACGGGAACGTTGAACGGCACCGTGACAGCCGCCATGTGTCACTACCCGGCAGCCATAGGGCCTGTTCCAGCGGGTTTACCCAAACCGGTACATCTGCTCCTGCACCGGGACAGAGGCGGGAGGGACCCGGCGGGAGGGGTGTCTGTCTGCGGTCAACTGACACACAGAGTCCCGGTTCAGCCCCGGTTCATCCCCGGTTCATCTGACACACAGACCCTTACATTCACAACGTGTCAACTTTTAACTGACGGATTAATTCTGTTTTACTTGGTTAGTAAATCTACTAAAAGAGATCTTATACAGGAGCCCAGAAAGAGGCCCCTGACTCAATACCTCTACAGAGGAGGCTGGTCAGTCAGGTAGTTAGTTAGTCAGGTAGGTAGGTAGTTAGTCAGGTAGGTAGTTAGTCAGGTAGGTAGTTAGTCAGGTAGGTAGGTAGTTAGTCAGGTAGGTAGGTAGGTAGTTAGTCAGGTAGGTAGGTAGTTAGTCAGGTAGGTAG
The DNA here is from genome assembly GCF_009819705.1 of Hippoglossus hippoglossus. Lineage (NCBI taxonomy): Eukaryota > Metazoa > Chordata > Actinopteri > Pleuronectiformes > Pleuronectidae > Hippoglossus > Hippoglossus hippoglossus. The sequence continues at coordinate 109,404 of NC_047161.1, forward strand.
GTAGGTAGTTAGTCAGGTAGGTAGGTAGGTAGTTAGTCAGGTAGGTAGTTAGTTAGTTAGGTAGTTAGTTAGTCAGGTAGGTAGGTAGTCAGGTAGGTAGTTAGTCAGGTAGGTAGTTAGTCAGGTAGGTAGGTAGTTAGTTAGTCAGGTAGGTAGGTAGGTAGGTAGTTAGTCAGGTAGGTAGGTAGTTAGTCAGGTAGGTAGGTAGGTAGTTAGTTAGTTAGTCAGGTAGGTAGTTAGTCAGGTAGGTGGGTAGGTAGTCAGGTAGGTAGTTAGTCAGGTAGGTAGTTAGTTGCTCGGCAGGATGAGCCAGTAAACATGGAATATTGAATCTTGAATCTTTAACGTTGTTGTTACTCAGAAAAATTCAAGATGAAAACAATCCCAGTGTGTGATTTGGTTCAGATTGATTGAATGTGTCAGGTGCGAACTTACCGTAGTAACTTTAAACTGTTCTTACAGAGGTGGGAGCTCTGGGTCTGTTCAGTAATATATATATATATATATATATATAATCTATAGATGGTTCAGTGCTGGGAATTATTGTTATAACATGTTGACCAATCAGATCGAAACACACCAGGTGTCTCAGGATTAAAAAATACTAACCTAACCCACTTTAATTAAGATAATAAAATCTTAATACTTATTCATATTCATTGATCAAACTATAATTTATCAACAGCCACCCATTTACAGTACAATCATATAAAACAAATACAGTGTGGGGATCTTTCATCTTTGAGATTGACAGCTGTCAACGTGTCACAATAAGACCGGCCTCCAGGAACAACTCTCTGTGTCGGGATGAATGTTCCACGTGTTGTTTATGTCTCACGTGTTTGTTTGTGTGTTATTGTTGAATGGGTTGAAATGAATCATGGACTAATGTCTGTTGTTCTAGACTCAAGGGTCAGTTACTCCGTTTCCTGAGCTTTTCAACCACGTCAGCTGCTGTAGGTCTAGAAGGTCGGGGACACATGACACTCGGAGCTTCTCTTTCCAGCTTCTCCTTCCTCTTCTCAATCGTTATCACATCAAAGAAATTAATATCCCATCACTACATGTTACTGACTCGACTTCTTCCCCGGAGTCCCTTTGCCTTATCGTCTGCAGATCCAGATCGTGGATTATGATCTGTGGATCGCGTATCAGAGATCGTGATGGTGGATCCAGTATGACGGATTCTGTATCGTGTTGGCATCAGATACTGGTGGTGGACCACGACCGAGGTGGCAGCTGATGATGGATCCTAATGGCGGCAGTGGACAATGACTGTGGACTATAGTGGCATCCGATCTTGATGGTGGATCCTGATCTTGCTGGCTGCTGACCACAGACTGTGATTGAAGCAGGACAGCTTGATATATAATATTTCTCCTCAGATACTCGACCATTAATGACATTAATCCATCAATTCATTGACCTTCAGTTATGCTTCAAAATGTTTACCCTCATCAATGCTGCTAAAACCTTTATCTTGATGTTCTCCTTTACACGTGACATCTGTTCACTTGTGTCCGTCCTGGGAGACGGATCTTCACATGTGTCTCTGAGGATCCGTCCTGGGAGACGGATCCTCACGTGTCTCTGAGGTTTCTACCTTCTTTACCTGTTAAAGGTTTTAGTAGTTTGACTCTTGTTGAGGGTTCAGAACAGAGGACGTCTCACCTTGTTAAAGACCATGAGACAAACTGGGATTTGTGAATATGGGCTATACAAATAAAATTTGATTGATTGATTGATTGGTCAGTAAATACAGGTTGGAATTCTAAATATGTAATGTGTGTTGGTTTTTCTGTCTCTCTCCAGATGTTGGTTCTCCGCACTGGTTAGCTGGTCCAGATGTCGGAGGACCACCGGCACCAGCGGGCCGAAGCCTCCCGGCGGGGGGATGGCGGTCTGGAGGCGGGGGAGGGCGACACTGAGCCCAGCATGTTGCAGCAGAGACTGAAAAACAACATCTCGTAAGTCAGCTCTGCTCTGATCTACTCACTGATGATCACATGACGGTAATGTCACTAACTTCTTGCTGATTGAGTTCAGATCAGTGACTGTAAATAAAGATGAACGACCTGTCTCTACATCCTCCCACCGTTCAGACATGAAGGGTTAGGTTTAGGAGGAGGCGGAGTATTTGAACCAGCAACCAGGGGGCGATCCAGATGATTTGGCTTCACTTTTGGGAGCCATTATGTCATCCATCTTTGTTCACGGTCATAATTCTGACACTAAAGTTGATTAAAGGGTTATTCTGTTGATTTTGCTCCTCAGTGTTGATATAAATATACAAAACTTTAAATCCGCTCCTCAATCACAACCTTTAACCTGCAGTGATCAGTGTGTGTGTGTGTGTGTGTGTGTGTCATCAGCGTGTGTATGTGAGCAGTGTGTGTGTGATCTGTGTGCCATCAGTGTGTGTATGTGAGCAGTGTGTGTGATCTGTGTGTGTGTGTGTCATCAGTGTGTGATCAATGTGTGTGTGTCATCAGCGTGTGATCTGTGTGTGTGTGTGTGTGTGTGTAATCAGTGTATGTGTCATCAGCGTGTGATCTGTGTGTGTGTGTGTGTGTGTGTGTAATCAGTGTATGTGATCTGTGTGTATGATCACTGTGTGTGATCAGTGTGTGTGATCAGTGTGTGTGATCTGTGTGTATGATCACTGTGTGTGATCAGTGTGTGTGATCAGTGTGTGTGATCTGTGTGTGTGATCAGTGTGTGTTATCAGTGTGTGTGATCTGTGTGTATGATCAGTGTGTGTGATCAGTGTGTGTTATCACTGTGTGTGATCAGTGTGTGTGATCTGTGTGTATGATCAGTGTGTGTGATCAGTGTGTGTTATCAATGTGTGTGATCAGTGTGTTCTCTGTCTCCCAGAAAGAGCGTTCAGACCAAAGTGGATCAGATCCTGGTAAGAACCAAAGCCACAGTTCTCATGTCGTGTTGAAAGAATCGTGGACGTCACCTCAGCTGTTTTCTGTTTTTCTTCAACAGCAAGACGTCCAGCGTTTCTCTGACAATGACAAGTTGTACCTGTACCTCCAGCTGCCCTCGGGACCCAGCTCCGGAGACAAGAGGTCAGTGCTGCACAGTGTCGTTCACTAAGCATAGTTCCACAGGAAAACAGGTGTTGAGTTGTGTTCTGTGTGTGTGTGTGTGTGTGTGTGTGTGTGTGTGTCTGTGTGTGTGTGTCTGTGTGTCTGTGTCTGTGTGTGTGTGTGTGTCTGTCTGTGTGTGTGTGTGTGTGTGTCTGTGTGTGTGTGTGTGTGTGTGTCTGTGTGTGTGTGTGTGTGTGTGTGTGTGTGTCTGTGTCTGTGTGTGTCTGTGTGTGTGTGTGTGTCTGTGTGTGTGTGTGTGTGTGTCTGTGTGTCTGTGTCTGTGTGTCTGTGTGTGTGTCTGTGTGTGTGTCTGTGTGTGTGTGTGTGTGTGTGTCTGTGTGTGTGTCTGTGTGTGTGTCTGTGTCTGTGTGTGTGTCTGTGTGTGTGTCTGTGTCTGTGTGTCTGTGTGTGTGTGTAGTGTTGGGGACTCCAGCTCGTTCAACACAGCCGACCAGCTTCACACCTGTAACTGGATCCGCAGTCACCTGGAGGAGCACTCGGACACCTGCCTGCCCAAACAGGACGTCTACGAGACGTACAAGTCAGAAAACTCAAGCCAACGCACAGAGTACATTTTCTCAAGTTGTTGTTGGGTCATGTGACCGCTGACCCCTCCCCCTCTGTTGTTCTTCAGGAGATACTGTGAGAACCTGCAGCATCGACCTCTGAGCGCCGCCAACTTCGGGAAGATCATCAGAGATATTTTCCCCAACATCAAGGCCCGACGGCTCGGGGGCAGAGGACAATCCAAATATCCTTCCTGCTGCCTGAGGGGCACAGTGATGTCACAGTGATGTAACAGTGATGTAACAGACGCACATTGATGTAACAGACACAGAGTGATGTCACAGTAAAGATATATTATGGGCTGGTTGAGGAGCTTTAGTGTGATTGTGACTCAGCATTAAACAGTCAGTAAACTGTGATGAGGTCGGACTATGAGAGTTGCTGGTTGAATTCCCTGACCTGCCTGGCTCATACGTACTGTTACAGCGGCATCAGGAGGAAGACGGTGCTCAACATGCCTCTGCTGCCAAACCTGGATCTGAAGAACGACCCGGTACACACACACTAACACTCAAACACACTGTTCCCCAGACTTCACATGTTTGATTCCTGACCTGAAGATATCTACATGACAATATTCAGTTATAGTCACAGTGCCACCTATTGGAGTGTAGGCAAGTTGTGAGTGAACAATCCTCACTGTTTTAATGATTTTTTAATATTCTTTTGATATAGTAGTAATAGTTTTTGTTAGAGTTTCAGCTGACGCTCCTTCCTCTTCCTCCTCAGGCGGAGCTGACGGAGCTAGTTCAGACCTACAAGCAGGAAGTGACAGAGGCTGCATGTGAGCTGATCTGTGATTGGGCGCAGAAGATCCTGAAGCGTTCCTTCGACACGGTGGTGGAGATCGCTCGTTACCTGATCCAGGAGCACATTGTAAACCCTCGCTGCAGCCAGGCTGAGCTGGTCACTTCCGCAGCGCTCGCAGGTCAGTAGGACAGAGTCCACGTCTCATCATGTTTTCAGGTTGACCATCTGTCTTGATTGGCTCGTGTGTCTGTCTGTCTGCAGGAGGTCCAGCCAAACCCCACAAGGTCATCAAGAAAGCTCTGGTTGTTTCGAAAGCTGAGTCAGACGGAGCTGCAGATCAGAAGGTGCTCACACGTATTTCTGTTCAGTCACTGTTCAGTCGCTGTCTCTGCCGCTCACCACTTCCTGTCTGAACGCAGAAGGAGCCTGGAGAATCGTCCTCACTGAAGCTGCCGTCTGGAGACAAATCAGCCGCCACCAAGCCCTCCTCCCTGGACGCTCTGCCTCCTCCCTCCTCCTCCTCCTCCTCTTCCTCTCTGCGCCCTGCGGTAAGTCAACACCTCCATATACCTGCACCTCTGTCCGACCGTGTGTCTTATTATTATTGATCAATAAACAAATCAATTGAAGAAGTTAACAAATTGATTGATTTTGCAGGTGGAGGCGTTCATGAAGCAGTTACCCAGAATCCTCCCCCGTAGCTCAATCCCCGATAAAACCCAGCTCTCTGTCCGCTCGTCTCCGCCCTCTCTGGCGCCCAAGGACGCCTCAGGTGTCGGAGGGGCATCTGGACCTGGAGGTCCGGCTGCTGCCGCTGCTGCCAGCGGGGGTGGGGTGAAGGTCATTGCCATGGCAACGTTGCCCCAGCAGCAAGGCGGCCCTGTCCCAGTGATGATCTTGCCTCAGGGCTGCCTGTCCTACGAGAGAGAGAAGGTCGCCCCGCCCCCACCACCTCTGCCTCCTTCTCAGCCGCAAAACACCCCAGCAGCCCCCACCTCTGTGGTCCAGAAGGCTCGAGGGAATGTCACCAAGCGCCCCCTGGAGGTGGTGACGTCAGCTGGTGCACCAGGCATGTGTGGTGGCTCTGCTGCCAACACTCATCCAGTGAAACGGAAACGTGGCCGACCAAGAAAACCTAGGCCAGAGGACGCGCTGCTTGCTCCGCCTCCTGTTCCCCTTCCTCCTCAGCCCCCACCCCCTGCACCTCCTTCCCACCCTCCCATCATCACCTCCCTGACCGGTGGTGTCATCCAGAAAGCGTGCTCTTCCTCGTCCTCCTGCTCCTCGCAGCCGGTACTGGAGCTGGTGATCCAGGACCAGCCCGGCCTGGTTCTGAGTCAGCTGCCGGCGCTGTCGGAGCAGCGCGACGTGGTGGTACAGTGTCAGCCGCGCGGGGTGTCTGAGCAGGAACGCCACTGTCGACCGCTGCTGCTGCTCCAGACTCCAGGGAACCCCAGCTGGGAGCTGGCGGCATCAGGACGGACGCCGATGGTGGAGGTCATCCAGAAAGCTCCAAGACCAAGCAATAACAACAGCAGCGCTTCTGTCCCCGTGGCCCACCTCCCCCCTCCTCCTCCCCTTTCCTTGCCCATGCTACACGAGGAGCGGGGGGAAGTCGAAATAATGTTGACACCGGTGGAGCTGCACGTCAACCCGCCGTTGCCTCTTCCCAGCTCCTCCTCCTCTGCTGCTCCTGCCGCCTCGCCGTCTATCTCCTCCTCCATGGGGGGAAGGGGCCAGGAAGAGGAGGGGGGTCGACGAGAGAGCAGCACCTCCTCAAAGAGAGAGGGACATTAGCCCCTCCCTCTTTTCTTTTTATCAGCTCTCACTACGCTTTACCTCACCTGCAACTTTGCCCCCTGACCTCTCCTGTTCCTTATTGGTGGAAATCCCAGATTGGCGACAGCAGAGAGCCAATGAGGATAGATGAAGCCAACACACTTTGTTTCCATTGCACTGTAAACCTATGCTGTTAGAAACCTGTGATACTGCGTGTGTGCGTGTGCGTGTGTGTGTGTGTGTGTGTGTGTGTGTGTGTGTGTGTGTGTGTGTGTGTTCTTCCTCCCTGCCTCCTCATATCCTCATTCTCTAAACTTCCTGTTTGAGGCCGTCTGCTGCTTCAGATCAATGGATTTATAGAACAGAAAAGAAGCACAGATGAGACGTGTGTTCAGTATTGAATGCGACTCTAGGTGGCGTCGGTGTGCTGCAGTAGTAACTACGGGTTAGGGCCTGTTCAAGGTTCTTTGTGGTGAAAGAAATGAACTGGACATTCAGCTCAGTTCATTTGATGTTTGAGACGTTCTCAGCTGCAGAGTTCCTCTAATGTCTCCGAGTTCAGGGCAATAAAACGTGTTTGTACATGTAGAGTGAGTGGATGGACGCTGGAGGACGTGAAGACGAGAGGACGAGATGACGAGAGGACGAGATGACGTGAAGACGAGATGACGTGAAGACGAGAGGATGAAAAACGTGCAGCGGCAGAAAAGTTGGAGGTTTGAGTGAATGACCTTTTTTGGGGGGGCGCTTTGATTTCATAACATTTTAATGTGTTCAATGAAATTATTTATTTTAAATATATTTAAAACAAACAGTCGCCACGTTTTTACATTAATGTGGAGGTGTGTTTTACACACTCATCTGGGATTGGTCGGGCTAAGAATCATTTAAATCACAGATTTTTTTTAATTCATTATTTAAAATTCCAGGTTCTCAGATTTAAGTTTTGAAGTTTATTGGATGTCAACTGAGTATTTTAGTTTTCTGTTTTATTGTTCAATTTTTTAATCTCTCAAACAATGTTCGAGACATTAGCACTTAATTACACCGCTCCTCCAGCAGAGGTCGCTCTGATGCAGTGGAATGCTTTGTGTTCACATGTTCGACCTTCGCAGAGCAGCTAACCAGTGTTAGAAATAAATTCTTTTTATCAAAAAAACGCGATGAAATGAAATCGTACTTTTACTACGGAAACTTTTTTTTATGTTTAAAATTATTTCATTCAAAATTAACCAGAGAAACTTAAACAGACTTAATACTGATCGATAGATTATCAGTAAATTAACGTGTTTGACAAAAGCATGTTTATTTGAGAGCAAACTGAATTCTAAGAATTTGAACTTGAACATTTAATAAATGAATGAGTGTTTATTGTTTTATTACAGATTCATGTTGATCTCAGTAGTTTATTATTCGTATAAATTAAAAGTTTGAATTGTAAGAAAATGGTGAAAAACTAAAACATCATGTAGATCATGTTTTTTGCTTCAAAATGAACTAAAACAATTTATTTTTAAAACTGTCTCGTTAATTTTATGTTGATCGATCGTTACAGTTCTGAAAAAAAATTACCTAAAGCAGGATCTTTAAATTATTGTGAATTTCAGAATAAAATCCTGCGTTGATTCAGAAAACAAATGTGTTCCTGCTCTTCTTCTTCTCTGGAGTCAGGAGGAGTTTGTTTCGCACGATGATGTTTGTTCTTCATGTTGCCAAACCGCCAAAGTTTGGTGCTCGCCATCCCTGCACTGTTCTCATCCTGTAAACACAACAAAGAACAAAATGTTTTTGTCGACGCTCGCATATCGAGGTGTTAATACAGCTGCTTTGTGTGTGTGTGTGGGTGTGGGTGTGGGTGTGTGTGTGTGTGTGTGTTTCCCTCCGTCCTGTGACATTGAGAGCTTCAGGTCAGTTAAAGTGAAAAGACTTAAAATCCTTTTTGCATGATGTGAAAATGAGTTTTAGTGCCATGAACTGAGCAAAGTTTAGCTCACATGCTAACGGCTGCAGCGCCACCAATAATTCATAACAAAAATGAAAAAGTTTAGTAAATATCTCCACAAGGTGGAAAACGTCTGAGTTTGTCTTTGAGCCTCAAACAGAACTGAGGAAAGTTGCACTGTGAAAACAAGAGAAAGTCATGATGCTGTCACCGAGCAGCAGCCTAAAGCATCTTAGATACAAACGCTGCCATCTTGTGGTGATGACGTCATTTACAGTCAGTCTGTGCAGAAGGGATCGTGGAGTGGAGGCGTATCGAGGCCCCACCCATACACACTTTCAACCAATCAGGAGTCAGTCTCAGCTGTCAATCGAGATGTGTCGGTCGATGATTTGGCTTCACTTTTTAAAAAGCTGTCATGTCGTCCATCTTTACAGTTTGTGGTTCAGCCCTAAAACCTTCTGTGTGTAAGATTTAGTGACATCCAGTGGTGAAGATGCAAAGTGCAACCAGGTTGCTTCTTAAAGTATGAGATGTTTGTTGGAATCGTTCACTGTGGAGCCGTGGAGCTCAAAAAAGAAACGGGTCAGATAATCAAAGATTAAAGGATCGGGATTCGGGTATCAGAGCGTTGACCTTAAAGGATCAGACTCAACCGCACAACATCCTCTGATGTCACTTCCTGTCTGTGATGCATCATTTCTAAATTCGTACTTTAGTTGTTTTTATCAAATTTTATTTTTATTAAGGTTTTGTTTACGTTAAATGTTTGTTCACCTTCACTTCAAGAGCCATCTAAGGTTTTGTACTGAGAATATTTTTATTCAGTTTCCTGTGACGAATTTATTCAAAAGCTGATTTCAAGTTTAAACGAGGCTTCAGATCTGTTACGATCTTTGTGTTTGAATTCCATATTGAGTTAAATAATAAAAGCAATTTGATATGACAAGTGAAACCTCGTTTAATCTTCAAGTTCTCTGATGGTTGCTCTCATTGGGCCGTTCAGGTTGCTAGTCAGTCATGTGACAGTCGTCAAGGTCCAGTTTATCGAGTTGCTTTTGGTTGTTTTGGTTGTTTTTTCAAACCATGTGACCTGAACGACCCTGAGGTGACGTTAACGCATTAGAGGAGAGACGAACGTTTTCAGAAAAGAAACTTGATCCAAAGACGCTTTTAATAAATATATCCCCAGTTTGAATCAGAAGAAAAAGGAGTCGATGAAGGTGCATCTATGGTTTTAGTGACGATGACGTGGCGTCTGTGGGGATGAGCTGATCCTGGTCCAACGAAAGAGTCAGAGTTTTATTCTGAAATTATTTTCTTGAGCTCATTTTAATTCATTTAAAATATAAATTTATGTGAACAGCAGAAGGAGCTCTTTGTTTCTGTTTCCCTGAGCGACGCCGCCTCCTTAGCGTGAAAAGTTTAACATCGTTATGTTTGGACGTGACGTCAAACGCTTGGAGCTTCGTGCAGATAAATTTCAATCATCAGTGCTGTAACTAAAGTTTGTTTCTCTTTCTGTTGTTTTAACTTCCTGTTGTTGTCTCTTTCAAAGTTGTACAGTTTGTCGATGTGCAGATCTTATTATGATTCTTACTGTTGCTATGACGATGTTGTTGCATGGTTTCTGTGACTGTCAGGTTTTGTATTTTTATTCTTTTAAAATGTCTGTTTTTAACCTGCTGGCTTTTTCTTTTTCTTTTGCACTTTATCCCTGAAATGAAAGATTGAAGGTCAAAGGTCAACATTGGTCCACATGTGAAAAATAAAATGAACCTTTGCTCATTTGTTCTTTGATGTGGAAACAACAATTGAATTCAATTTTATTTGTATAGCGCCAAATCATAATATACATTATCTCAAGGCTCTTTGCATTGAAGGTCAAGTCCTTAACATTTTTTTATAGAGAAACCAACAGTTCCCAAAATGAGCAGCACTTTGGCGACTGTGGAGGAAAAACTCCTCTAAAACCATCTCTTTCTTTCACAGGCTTTTCTCTTTCACTTTTCTGTCGGTCCCTCTCTCCACCACCAGGAGGCGCTCTGCTGTGTGTGTGTGTGTGTGAAACGTTGCAATCCTGACTTCAAAATAAAGGCCTTGTGCTAATAATTGAGGGGGAACAGCTACTGAGGACAAGAGGAATTAAAATGTGAAAAATAGCTGAGCTCTAATTATAGATTAATTTATTATATTGTCTCTGAGGTTAAGTTTGATCATTTGAATAAAAGCAGATCAAACAGACGGATCAAAGTTAACTAAGATCGTTCAGATTCATTTAAATTGAAATGGGATAGAATAGTCTCCCTGAGCGAGGAGCAGGAGGAGCAGGAGGAGGTTCTTGATCAGTTGATGGTTCTGCAGAACCATTGATCATTGATTTGGTTTCAATCAGCTGTGTGAGATCAAAGCGATTCACATGATGAATCCTTTCATAATAAATCATCCTTCTGTGCTTTTATTTTGTAAATTTAACCAGAAGTTCAGGCGTTTCCGACTGCTGCTGCCTTGACGGATGTTGCGTCACTGAGGTTTTAAAGTCGAGTCGAGCCGAGCCTAGTCGGACCAGATGGAGCCTGTAGCCCCGAATTAGACCCGAATTAGATCTAGATTTGACCCGGACTAACGCTGGATCAAAGACCCGGAGTCCCGGGAGTGAAAGCGGATTACAGCCGAGTGTGGGAGCGTTTCCCCGGGTGAGGACGCGTCTGTAACCGGGTAAGAGTTCGTCTCCTCTCGGTTCGGTTGGTTGTGACCCGGATGTTTCGGAGCTGAGTCCCCGGGCTGAGGGCCTTCAACAGCCCGGCTCTGAGCCTCCTGTCCCGGACTGTTTATCAGGAGGGAGCGGCTCCTCCCGGTCCTCCTCTTCATCCTCCTCTTCCTCATCATCCTCCTCTTCTTCTTTCTCTTGCTCCTCCTCTTCCTCTTCATCCTCTTCTTCATCGTCTTGATCCTCCTCTTCCTCTACATCCTCCTCCTCCTCTTCTTCCTCTTGCTCCTCTTCTTCCTCTTCCTCCTCTTCCCCCTCTTCATCCTCCTCTTCCTCATCATCCCCCTCTTCTTTCTCTTGCTCCTCCTCTTCCTCTTCATCCTCCTCTTCTTCATCGTCTTGATCCTCCTCTTCCTCTACATCCTCCTCCTTCTTTTCTTCCTCTTGCTCCTCTTCCTTCTCTTCTTCCTCTTGCTCCTCTTCCTTCTCTTCTTCCTCTTCCTCCTCTTCCCCCTCTTCATCCTCTTTCTCTTGCTCCTCTTTATCCTCCTCTTCCTCTACATTCTCCTCCTCCTCCACATCTTCCTCTTGCTCCTCTTCTTCCTCTTCCTCCTCTTCCCCTCTTCATCCTCTTTCTCTTGCTCCTCCTCTTCCTACTCCTCTTCCTCCTCTTCCCCTCTTCATCCTCTTTCTCTTGCTCCTCCTCTTCCTCCCCATCCTCCTCCTCTTCCTCCTTGTGTTGCATCTCCTCACCTCTGCTACGTTTTCATGTAAAACATCTTCATGATGAACTTGTAACATCTTTATAACATGTTAATAACATCTTTAGTACATCCGAACCTGAACCTGATCTGAATCTGATCCTGAATCTGAACCTGAACCTGATCTGAATCTGAACCTGAACCTGATCCTGATCTGATCCTGATCTGAATCCGAACCTGAACCGAACCTGATCCTGATCCTGATCTGAACCTGAACCTGATCTGATCCTGATCCTGATCTGAATCTGAACCTGAACCTGATCTGATCCTGATCCTGATCCTGATCTGAATCCGAACCTGAACCTGAACCTGATCTGAATCTGAACCTGATCTGGATCTGAATCTGAACCTGAACCTGATCTGAATCTGAACCTGAACCTGAATCTGAACCTGATCTGAACCTGATCCTGATCTGAACCTGAACCTGAATCTGAATCTGAACCTGATCTGAACCTGATCCTGATCTGAATCTGAACCTGAACCTGATCTGATCCTGATCCTGATCTGAATCCGAACCTGAACCGGATCTGGATCTGAATCGGAACCTGAACCTGAACCTGAACCTGATCTGAACCTGAGAGTGTCAGTGTTTAGTCCAGACTTCACGTCCAGTCTGAATATTATCGTCTGTGTGTAAGGTCGACCTTCACCCAGGCCTCGACGTTCCAGAACCATCACATCTGGAATCTTTCACTCTCTCACACACACACACATAGACTGCTGTGATGACATCACACTCAGCTGTGTGCGATCAGCATGTTCCAGTGATGATGTCATCAGGAGTGTATCATTAGCGTCTCATGTTTGTCGTATCTCCACAGAGGGTGAGAGTCGAGAGTCAGGAAGTCTGTGATGAAGATGATAAGTTCATCTACAGAAAATTAATCAGATGATCATTGATTCAAATTGAGAAAATATGGGCAGATTAATGATTATTAGATTAATCAATAATGTCTTTGTTCTTCAGTTTTCATGTTTAACTGGTGAATTGATCATTGATCAGTCAACAAATGACTAAAACAAATCTGGATCCAGCTCAATCAATCAATCAGCACGTCAAAGACAGGATGACACTGTTAAACATCATGTCATACATGTTCAAACCTCAAACATGTTTTAAACAAGTTTCAGTTTGAAAACAAACAGATGGTCGTCATTAGCGTGTTTTATCAACAGGAAGTGTTGGTGGACGTCAGCAGTGATCAAAGGCCAGAGGACGTTACATAACACACACACACACACAAACTCAGGCGTGGGCGGAAGACAAAGCAAAACCCCATGAACACGCGTGTGTTTGTGTAATTTAGCGTCTCTGTGGATTATTTTCTTTATTAATTGTTGATTTTGTTTTTCAAGATCAATATTTAAAATTTACCACGACAGAAAATATTCTCATCTGAGAATCTAAAACAATCAACTAATCAACTAATCAACTAATCAACTTATCGATCAACTGAACAGTTTCATCATGTTTCGGTTCAACATGTTTCCAGGCTGAGATGACATCATCATGTGTGTTTTCAACACGTTAATTTAACTGTTTACATGTATGTTCATGTTCATGATGTAATGTGGCACACTGCTCCAGTCTTTATGCTAAGCTAGGCTAACCAGGTTATATATCTCAATGGTCAGGTATGTGCTCCTGACCTCCAGGGGGCGCTGCAGTTGGAGAGAGGAAGATCAGAACAGCTGCAGGAAACTGATTTTGCTCTTTCTCCTGTTGTCAGGTGCGCTCTTCCAAAATGGCCGACGCTGACGTCTCTTTGTCCCCTGCTCTGCGCCAGCTCCACCTTAGCCCCTCGCACTCAGCCCCGCCCCCTCCTCCAGCCTCCTCCTCCCCCACCACCTTCTCATGCCCCTCCTCCCCCTCCAGTGCCTCCTCTTCCTTTTCTTCCTCCTCTTCGACCTCCTGCTCTGAGAGCTCGTCTGATTGCCCCAACCACCACCATCATCATCCTCATCACCATCACCTCCGCCCTCAGCTGCAGCTGCCCCCGCCCTCTCACAGCGAGCAGCCCTCCTCCCCTAGCGCCAGCCCCCGCAGCTCCAGCCCCAGCGGGAGCATCGGCAGCACCGGCAGCCTCGGCAGCAGCAGCAGCGCCAGCGAGGGCATCGGCAGCAGCAGCGTGTCGAGTGGCGGCGACCTGCGAGGTCCGAGTCCGCCGCTGGATGTCATCTCAGAGGACGCCATGGAGATGGACCTCGAAGGTGACCAAGGTAACGAGGAGAGAGAGAAAAGGATGTGTTGAAGATTAGTTCAGTTCAGTTGGACCTGATAATCTAAACCGAGATAAATCCATTTGTTGATTCAAAATAAGAGAACGTGATGTTTCACTGGCAGAGTTGCCATTTTTAGGAAAAAGTGAAAATCAACAGTTTTCACCATAAATATAAAAAACAACACAAACACAAATGATGTTTGTTATGATTTGCATACAGAGCGGGAAGTGACATTTGGTCTCATGATCACAGGAGAAACTTGCAGGTCACATTCTAACGTCAGGTGAAAAGTGACGAACCTCAGTCGACGTCCACAAACATCAAAGATGTCACAGCATCCACCACCATGATTCTCTGAAGAAAAATAATTCAGTATCAAATCTGAATGTGATCGTGTTCATGTTGACGAATTAAACGGAGTATTTGTCAGTTCATGTTATATGTAGCAGGACATCTTCTTCTTCTCTGTTTCCAGTGATCAACCCTGAAGTCGCTCTGAAAGCTTGTCAGGAAGTTCTTCTCAAAGTCCAGCTGCAGAACAGAGACGTGCCAGAACAACAACAACAACAACAACAACAGCAGCGCACGGACTTGTCGGAGCGCTGTGCTCCTCAGTACTTGAGTCCAGACACCAGCTCCATCAAAGAGGAAGACGAGGAAGACGAGAAACAAGGTGGAACGTCCCAACAAGACCCGCATCCTTCAGCCAGACTGCATTCCTCTCCACTGCCACCGGGGGTGTCACCATCATCGAAACAGTCGTGGCTGCTGCGCCTCTTTGAGTCCAAGCTGTTTGACGTTTCCATGGCGATCTCCTACTTGTACAAGTCGAAGGAGCCGGGGGTGCAGGCGTACATCGGGAATCGACTCTTCAGCTTCCCTGACTCTGAGGTGGACGTCTACCTGCCGCAGCTGCTCAACATGTATGTGCACATGGACACGGAGGTGGGAGACGCCATCAGACCGTACCTGGTGAGTTCATTGGTTTCGGATCAGTTTACCATCATCATTTGATGTTAAGATTTCTAACGCAGCTTAATAGTAATGAAAACAAGCTAGTGTTAGCTTGTTCACAGCTACAGAGAAAACTCATTGTGATGTCACATGACATCTTTGCCAGGAAGCTGTTGACCTATCACAACAGAGTGGGCTTTACCAGGAGGGGGATCTTAAAGGGACAGGAGCTAAAACGAAGAGTTTCAGATGAAGCTGGACTTTGTTGTTCATGAACAACGTATGATTGAAACTAGTTTTGTGAAAACGTTGTTGAGGAGCTGAAACTGAGTTTCTGTGTGTTTTGATGTTTTGTCTCAGATCCATCGCTGCAGAGGAAGCATCACCTTCTCGCTGCTGTCGGCATGGCTGCTCGGCGCCTACTCCTCCGACATGCACATCTCCACCCAGCGTCACTCCAGAGGCACCAAACTCCGAAAACTCATCCTGTCCGATGAACTCAAGCCATCCGCTCTGACGCCCGTCACGCCCAGACCAACTTCAGCTTCTGTCTCTGAAAGCCCAGTGTCGTCGCCGTCCCACCGCCGCTGTCACCGCAGGCACACCAGCAGCAACACAGAGGCTTCCGCTGCCGCCGTGCCAAACAACCCCACATCAGGGGAGTCTGAGGTCTTTGTTTCTCCGTCTAGAAGGACCCACCAGAGATCCAAGTCGGACGCCTCCACGGCAAGCAGCGGGCCCGGCACTGGCCTCCGACGAACAGGAAGTAACCCGAAGGTGGAGTCGGTTCACGAGGAGGTGAGATTCACTGTGTTTGTTTTTTAATTGAATGGAGGAGGGTGGAGTTCAGTCTCAAGGCTACAACCATACGGGTACGTCTCGTCATCTCTGCTACAGATACACCTGACGTCCACACGACTCCGGAGTCTTAGATCCGATAAAACAGAGAAGTTTGTAAATGCTGCTGGTTCGGTTTTAGATGGGAAACTCTTTTATTCTGGACGCTCAGAAACTGAGACGTTTGGAAACGATGACGCTCACAGCTTCTTGCTGATTGGTTCTTTTTAGTCATGACGTAACTGTCTCTGATTGGTCTCCTGTCACATGACCTCCTTCCAGAATAGAAGAACCAGCATCAGCCTCAGCTCCCAGAACACAACATGGAGAAGCAACGTGTTACTGACAGTTGCTGTTCAGGTCAATTCTGGATTTGAGTTTGAACTATTGCTGCTTCTTTCTGCAACAACCAAATGCTTCCTGTTTACAGCGTGTGTGTGAGTGGTCATGTGATCTGTGTTTGAGTGCCACTTTTAGAATGGTTCTGGTGCTGATTGGTCTTAATTTAACAGGATGAAAACACTTGAAGCTGATTGGTTGTCAGATGTGAGTAAATGAAACAGAAGCTCCTCTTCTTCTTCTGGAACATGAAGGAAAATCAGTTTTCACGTCTGAGCTGCTGCCGAGTCGCTCGTCACATTCTTGGCCGGCGCTCCAGACACGTGCTGACCAGATTTTCCATCGGCCGAGATCCAGGCTCTGGATCAGTTTTCTTCTTGTCATCGTCGTCAGAAAGAGAAACTGACAATTAAAGAGACGACTGAGAGAAGAGTGTAACCTCCCGTCTGTTTCTCTTCCTCTGGAGAGAAGGCGATGAGGAACCTTCAGTTGAAAAGTTCAGGACCGAGAGAGTCAGAGGAAACGTCTGAAGGAAAAGAAAGACAGAATCATCCTGTTTTAAAAAAGTGAAACTGATATCAGATCAATGTTTTAAGTTATTGACAGAAATACATTGATTACTTAATAACAACATTCATTGAACAAGAGATTCAGTTTAAATCAATGCATTTAACTTGACTTTTTATAGATATGAAACAGCAGAGAAACATTTTTCTGTCTTTTTCTTTTCTCTCCGTCCTTCACGTGTTCATTTGTGTGTGTGTGTGTGTGTGTGTGTGTGTGTGTGTGTGTGTGTGTGTGTGTGTGTGTGTGTGTGTGTGTGTGTGTGTGTGTGTGTGTGTGTGTGTGTGTGTGTGTGTGTGGTTTTCTTTCAGAATCTGACTGATGATTGGCTGAAAACAGATCACATGACTCATTTTTTTTCTAGGCAGACTTTTGTTGATGCACAGTGATTAATAATCAATATGACAAATACTCACATGACTCCTGGTCTGCCTCAGCCCGAGCGTCTCCGTCCTCAGCGGGAGTTTGTCAAGTCTCTGCTCGGCATCGGGAAGCGTTTGGTGACGTTGACGACCAAAGAGCAGAAGACGCAGCGGCTGATCTCAGAGCTGTCGCTGCTCAACCACAAGCTGCCGGCTCGAGTGTGGCTGCCCACCGCCGAGCGCCAGCACCACGTCTGCAGGATCCCGCACACGCAGGCCGTCGTCCTGAACTCTAAAGACAAGGTAATGTCAGAGCCTCGCCTGCAGGAGGCGTACAGGATAAACCGCTTCAGATTAATGTCTCAGATTGTTCATCTAGAACGTGGTGTCCTGCTCCTCAGGCGCCGTACATCATCTACGTGGAGGTTTTGGAGTGTGAAAGCTTCGAGACGTCTCTGGCTCCCGTTCGGATTCCGGAGACCAGGATCCACTCAGCTCGTTCCGCAGAAAACCTGGACTGTGGCGGCATCCCGGCGACCATCGCTAACGGGATGACATCCGAGCACAGGGCGGGAAGTTTCTCTACCGTCCCAAACTACGACAATGACGAAGACGCGTGGGCCACCGACGATATCGGACAGCTGCAGGTCGAGGTGAGAGGAGGGCGGGGCTTACATCCAACATCAGCTGACAGTTACGTTAAAATTAGAAAATATGTTGCCTAGCAGCAGTGTTCTCATGATGGTGTGTGTGTGTGTGTGTGTGTGTGTGTGTGTGTGTGTGCGTGTGTGTGCGCGTGTGTGTGTGTGTGTTGCAGGCCGAGGCTCAGACCAGCAGCAGTGACAACATCAGTCAGTTTTCAGTCGACAGCATCACGAGTCTAGAGAATAAAGAACCAGTGTTCATCGCTGCTGGAGACATTAGGTACACACACATGAACACACACACACATGAACACACACACACATGAACACACACGCATGAACACACACGCATGAACACACACACATGAACACACATGAAAACACACACACATGAAAACACACACACATGAACACACACACATGAACACACACACACATGAACACACACACACATGAACACACACGCATGAACACACACGCATGAACACACACACATGAACACACATGAAAACATGAACACACACACATGAACACACACTCATGAACATACACATGAACACAAACACACACACACCAGCTGACCACGTCTCTGTCGCTGTTCAGGCGCCGTCTGTCCGAGAACCTCGCTCACACTCCGACTACGTTCAGGCGAGACCCTGAGGACCCGTCAGCCGTCGCCCTCAAAGAACCCTGGGAGGAGAAAGTCAGGTGAGGTCATCGACAACATTAACGTTAAGTAAATGTTATAGAAACGTTTGTCGGCCGCTGCTTTCACACTGTGTGTTTGGGTGTTTACTTCCACAGGCGAATCAGAGAAGCTTCTCCGTACGGTCACATGACCAACTGGAGGTTACTGTCGGTCATCGTGAAGTGTGGAGACGACCTGAGGCAGGAGCTCCTGGCCTATCAGGTGCTCCGACAGCTGCAGGTACAAACTCACCTGAACACAACTTCAAACACTGATCCACACAAAATCTGAAAAACACATTCTATTTTTACATGTTGTTCCTTTATGGTTTTTCACCTGAAATCCAGATTTAATCTGAGCTGGTTTAACATCATGTAGCATGTAGCATGTAGCATGTAGCATGAAGCATGTAGCATGAAGCATGTAGCATGAAGCATGAAGCATGTAGCATGTAGCATGTAGCATGAAGCATGTAGCATGTAGCATGTAGTACAGTGCCTCTGTCAGTGACGTGTGTGTGTTGTGTGTCCTCAGTCGATCTGGCAGCAGGAGCGAGTTCCTCTGTGGATCAAACCGTATAAGATCCTGGTGATGTCATCAGACAGCGGGATGATCGAACCCGTCCTCAACGCCGTCTCTCTGCACCAGGTGACAAACTGATGCTGTCGTTACTATGGAAACTTCTTAACGTTGAACACGATGAAACACTTTGTTCCATTGCGTCAGATATTTTTTATCTGCAGCTTTTAAAAGTCTTTAGTGTGAACTTTTTATCTTCACTGGTCAATTAGTTCATTATTTTATTGTCATGAGGAAAATCACAAATGAATGAAACAAATATTAATGTTCATTAAATGCATATATTGATTATTATTGATTTATTATTATTATTGATGAAGATAAAAAGTTCTGATCATTGGTGACGATGAAACATTAACGATGATGTCATTGTGAATTCTTCAGGTGCGTAAACAGAGTCAGCTGTCGCTGCTCGACTACTTCCTGCAGGAACACGGCAGCTTCACCACCGAGGCCTTCCTGTCCGCTCAGAGGAACTTCGTCCAGAGCTGCGCCGGATACAGTCTGATCTGTTACCTGCTGCAGGTCAAAGACAGGTGAGACAGGCCTGTGTGCTAGGCTAACATCCGGTCTGTGTGCTAGGCTAACATCCGGTCTGTGTGCTAAGCTAGGCTAACATCCGGTCTGTGTTCTAAGCTAGGCTAACATCTGGTCTTTGTGCTAAGCTAGGCTAACATCTGGTCTTTGTGCTAAGCTAGGCTAACATCCGGTCTGTGTGCTAGGCTAACATCCGGTCTGTGTTCTAAGCTAGGCTAACATCCGGTCTTTGTGCTAAGCTAGGCTAACATCCGGTCTTTGTGCTAAGCTAGGCTAACATCCGGTCTGTGTTCTAAGCTAGGCTAACATCTGGTCTTTGTGCTAAGCTAGGCTAACATCCGGTCTTTGTGCTAAGCTAGGCTAACATAGCTGTGTGTTCTATGCAGACACAACGGGAACATCCTGCTGGACTCTGAAGGTCACATCATCCACATCGACTTTGGTTTCATCCTCTCCAGTTCTCCTCGTAACCTCGGCTTCGAGACGTCCGCCTTCAAGCTCACGTCAGAGTTCGTGGACGTGAGTAAAATCGTATTTAGTTTTTAAAGGAACTGAACTGTGGTCAAACGATGGCTTGTCTGTTTTTTCCGTGACGACATGTTGCAGGTGATGGGCGGTTTGGACGGAGACATGTTCATCTACTACAGGATGTTGATGCTTCAGGGTCTGATCGCTGCCAGGAAGCACATGGAGAAGGTTCTGCAGATCGTCGAGATCATGCAACAAGGTGACGTTCTGACAGAGAACCAATCAGGAGCCGTCTTCACATTCAGAATAAAAAATCTGCTTTCACATGAAAACCAGTGAATCAGCTGATTCACAATCAGATTCAGATTCAGAAATTAAAGAAATCATTTAATTAATGAAAGTTGAATCTTTTTAGTTTTGCTCATTATTACATAAATATAGTAGGGTTAGGGTTAGGGGGGTTAGGCTGTTTTCTCAAATGTCTTCATTAAGCACACAAAAACTAAGTGTTTTGTTGTTTCACATTAATTTACATACGTACATTTTGATTTTGATTTTTTTGTGTGTTGAAGTTGAAATAATAATAATTCTTTCCTCCAGGTTCCCATCTTCCGTGTTTCCACGGCTCCAGCACCATCCGTGGTCTGAAGGAGCGTTTCCACATGTCTCTGACGGAGGAGCAGCTGCAGCTGCTGGTGGAGCAGCTGGTCGACGGGTCCATGCGCTCCATCACCACCAAACTCTACGACTCCTTCCAGTATGTCACAAACGGCATCATGTGACCGGAGGGGGCGCCGTTGTGACATCATCAAATCTTTTCTGGCTGATTCTAAAACCTTTTCAAAGAGTCTGAGACAGAAGCTATCGAGACCTGAGGGACGGGAAGTTTACCTCGTCTGTTACAAGATGGATCTTCAGTGACGCTCACGTTCTCGTGACAAAAGATTTCTGCCTCGTTGTTTTGCTGCCTGAGACGAATTAATTAAAAAACTGGTTTTCTATTTTATTGCCTTTGACGTGAAGCGGTGGCGACGGAGGAGAGGGAACTGCTGGTGAATCATCATCTGATCATCGATAAAATCATTGGTCATTTATCGAGATCAACAGTTTCACAGATTTATTTTTCTGGCAGCTGATTGGATGACTACATTTTATTTTAATTTGTTTAACTTTTTTTTTCCTTTTCTTATTAATAATTCGATTTTTATCTCGTGATGAGAAACTGAGTCATTTCTGCTGAATCTGCAAAAAGATTCATGACCAAAGAACTTTTCTTCAGATTCATGGGAAACGTTTTCACGAGAAGAGTTTTCATTCGTATCAGAGTTTTTTCTCCTGGTTGATTTTGGATCCTAATATTTCATTGTTAAATACTTAAAAAGTGAAAGTGGATCTGAATCCAACTGACGAAGCTCAACAGGAGCTTTAGTTTCCTCGGGTCAGTTTTCTGAATTAAACACAAACTGGTTTAGAACGAAAGAAAAGAGACTAGTTTGAAATAAGTCTGAGACCAGATTTCATCATTTTTATTTAAACTCTGTTCTCGAATCAGATCAGCTCATTGGCTCGTTGACACAACTGTAATTATCCTGGAGGGTTAAATATCATTTGTTAATTGACAGTAAAGTCCAATATTTGATCAAAAGATCATTAACGTGCTCACATCAATTTTTGGTAAGAGACATTTTTTTTTGGCAGAAGTAAAATCTAAATATCAGCAGCGTTTGATTAAATAAGATTCGTTGATGCAGTGTCACTGCTGCCGTCAGATATTTAAAGAACCTGATGACAAGATAAAATTGATTGTTTTAATTCAAGTTCGTCAAATTCTGTTTTAGTCAAAGGTCATAAAAGAAAGTTTTAAATGACACTAATGAAAGAGTTGAATCAATTCTACAGTTTCATATTAATTATCTTTTTATTTACTTGAATAGTTTCACATTCAGTTTGAAGCAAAACAGAAACAGTTGAACTGATGATCACAAAACGAGAGAGGAACCGACTCTTTGCTTCTGTGTTTGACAGAAAATCGATTTTTTT
This sequence comes from Hippoglossus hippoglossus, assembly GCF_009819705.1. Lineage (NCBI taxonomy): Eukaryota > Metazoa > Chordata > Actinopteri > Pleuronectiformes > Pleuronectidae > Hippoglossus > Hippoglossus hippoglossus. The sequence goes on from NC_047161.1 coordinate 131,246, forward strand.
TCCCAATGATCAATAACCATCATTTTCCTGAATATGTGAATGTTTTTTAAATTGTTCATTTAAACGTATGTTAACGTCAGAACCGACGAATTCTCAGTATTGACAAGTCAAATCTTTGTCTGATGTTGTTACTGAAGCTGGTTTCACTTTGTGTCGGCTTTACTTCAGTGGATCTCGCCTGTGTGTTCACGAAACGTTTGAAAGTACGATGACGTTTTTCTTATGAATCTCACTCTTTACACTAAAATACTAATTTTATAGAATTTAAGTTGATTTTAGTCGATGACGTATAGAATTCAGCAGAATTAACTTTACCTGAACTTGCAGGGGCTAGTTAGCAAAATGCTATAAGCTCGTCACTGCTCTTGTGCCCCACATTAATAACTGAGTTGTGATTGTGATGAAGGTAAAAGGAGGTTAGAGCTAAAGGTGAAGTTCTGGTTAACAAACAGAACATGACATCAGCGTATAAAATCAAAATACTATAACATTGTTTAGCTCTTAGCATTGAAGCTAAGTCATAATCATGCTAATGACCGAAAAGCTGCAGCAGTCATAATTATCACAGAAATCGAGCTAAAACTGAATTATTTTAAGTTTTTCTATAATAATTCTTGTTTATAAAATGGATTTAATGGAGGAAACATATATTTTGAAAAAGAATTGTGATTAAATTAATTTGTCATTGACTGCAACAAAGTGAACGAATACAATATAAATCTATTAACTGTTAGCAAGCTCAAAAGTAGTAAAGTACACTATCAGTGAGCAGCTGAACCCGGCCGGTTAGCTAACACTTAATGTTTACACTTTTCAGTTACTTCAGTTTTGTATTCTTGTCTTTAACTGCGACGGAAAATATCAGTTTGCAATAAAATGATTAAATTCCATTTTATTTGTATAGCGCCATATCATAATTTACATTATTATTTCAACCTGATGAAAAGCGACTATTTGAATTAATCGTAAAGACACTATAACAACTTTACACTGGAATAAAGCCATCGTCAGTTGTTGCAAAGGTTTTTTGTTTTGACCACTATTGAAGGAGAGGCACATGTTAGCTTCCGCTAAGTGTTAGCCTGCTACTTAATAACACACAAAGATGCAGCTGTGACTAAAGTTTACCTGATACGCAACTTAAATAGCAACTTTCTTCTTTCTTTTCCTGTGTGAATATGTACGTATGTAAATGAACTGAGAGATGCCTTTAGACTCTGATCAATGCAAGAGGAGGACGAAGGTGTTGAAGTGTCCGACCTGAAAAGTGCGAGGCGTTTGACCACATCAAGGACGAGTTTCAACACTGTTACGTCTCCTCCCGGACATCAGTTTTATAATATAAAGTGAATATGAAATTTCAAAATTAAAGTGATTATCAGATAAAAGCTAAATGCCTTTAATGTGAAGTCAAAAGCTGCTAAAATAGGTGTTTTCTGATTGGAGTCTGGTGCATGTGGAGACGACTACATGACGGACGCATGAAACTCGTCCCTGAGACTGAAAACCTTTCACTGCCTTTTTTCTTCCATCATCAGCTCTGAACGTTTTGAACTTCTGATGTAAAAAACTCTTAAGTGCTTTGATCCTGAACGAAAAAGTCATTTGTAAAGTTTTGCTTGTTATTCATTTCAAATGTTAAACACTAAATCCATTAAAACAAACTTACTTTGATTTTCTGAAGCATCTTCTGAGTTTTTGTTTAAATCAAACAAAAAGCTTTTAGTCCTATTGACCTTATCAACCCACTAGAGCGCTGAGCTCCCAGAATTCAGGCTGTCGTCCCTAAAGTCTCTAAAAGTAGAGGAGGAGCCAGAGCTTCAGCATCAAGCTCCTCTCCTGTGGAATCATCTCCCACTTTCAGTTCGGGAGGCAGACTCCATCTGTACGTTTAAGAGTAGGCTTAAAACCTTCCTTTTTGATAAAGCTTATAGTTAGAGCCGGTCCAGGTTTGACTTAGACCTGCTCTTAGTTCTGCTGCTATAGGTCTAGAAGGTCGGGGGACACATGACACACGGAGCTTCTCTTTCCAGCTTCTCCTTCCTCTTCTCCATCCTTATCTCATCAAAGAAATTCATATCTCATCAATACATGTTACTGACTTGACTTCTTCCCCGGAGTCCCTTTGCCTTATCGTCTGCAGATCCAGATCGTGGATTAGGATCTGTGGATCGCGTATCAGAGATCGTGATGGTGGATCCAGTATGACGGATCCTTTATCGTGTTGGCATCAGATACTGGTGGTGGACCACGACCGAGGTGGCAGCTGGTGATGGATCCTAATGGCGGCAGTGGACAATGACTGTGGACTATAGTGGCATCCGATCTTGATGGTGGATCCTGATCTTGCTGGCTGCTGACCACAGACTGTGATTGAAGCAGGACAGCTTGATATATAATATTTCTCCTCAGACACTTGACCATTAATGACATTAATCCATCAATTCACTGACCTTCAGTTATGCTTCAAAATGTTTACCCTCATCAATGCTGCTAAAACCTTTATCTTGATGTTCTCCTTTACACGTGACATCTGTTCACTTGTGTCCGTCCTGGGAGACGGATCCTCACATGTGTCTCTGAGGTTTCTACCTTCTTTACCTGTTAAAGGTTTTAGTAGTTTGACTCTTGTTGAGGGTTAAGAACAGAGGACGTCTCACCTTGTTAAAGACCATGAGACAAACTGGGATTTGTGAATATGAGACTATACTAATAAAACTTGATTGAATTTGATTGATCCCAAATTTTCACAATGTTTTGATCTTTGTGCTGATGAAATAAGAATGTTGCTCATCATTAATTCATACAGATCGATTATATAACTAGAAAACACTAATAATTAGTTTTTTCATTGGTTGTTTGTTGTGAAGTAAACAGGAAGTTTGACCTGCTTCAGTTCACCTCAGACTGTTGATTACTGTAGATCCACCAGGGGGCGCACCTGTAGAGATGCGCAGCTATAGCAAGTTTTCTACGACACTGGACATAGAAGTGAAATAGAAGTTTGTTTTCACAGTTTTATCTCTTATTTAAAAAAATAATCTCCCTCATTTAAATAAACTTCTATCATAAATAGTTTTTTAATTCAAATTAGAAAAACATAAATTACTCCATCACTTTGTTTTAGGAAGCTGTTTATTGCGCCCCCTCATGAGACCTTTTAAAACTGATCATGTTTATATACAGTCACTTTTTATAAATCTAGAACCTCCTCTGTGGAGTATAAAAAGAAAACATGTCGACACGTTAGTTTGATTTTATTTTTATTGACAATAATTAAATAAATTGGTGAAACAGTGAAGCTTTCAATCACACAAAAGAAAAGACAGGAAATACAGAACACGCCCCCGAACACACAGAAAAGCATGATGGGAAAGTTTTCAGTGTTAAATCAGACGCTTTATTTTCAGTTTTAAGACGTGAACAGTTTTTTTTTTTTTTTACGTAGATTTAAATCAGGAAATAATCTGAGTTTTTAAAAAACTAGAAAAAGGTAAAGATTTTATTCCGTTCTTTTTATTTTACGTCTCAACAGAAGCTTAAGTTTGTCTCTTTTCCTTTTCAACTTTGAGACAAAGAGTCAAAATAATACGAGTCAAAATGAAAAATAAACTTTATCTGTTTGGAGCATAAACTTTGATTTAATTTTAAATCATTATTTTGACTGATTCGATCAAACCCAAAGATCTTGATCATATTCTGATCGGACAACGTTTGGAAATGTGGACATGAATCTAAAGAGTCGACAATTTGATCATTAAAACTAAATCAAATAATTTCTGTGATATTAGTCAACATTAAATTATTAAGAATTTCAGAAGTGAGATATAAATGTAGATATTCAGATATATTTTGTTCAGTTTTCTCTCGTCACATCAAACGTCTGATCAGTTTCTAATAAAATTCAAATTTAATGGTCGAGTTTACGAGCAGGTTCTAAACCAGAGATTGAAAACGGACGTGAACGTGGACGGTGAACCTCACGTTTCTGTTTCCTGTATTTTAATGAATCAACGTTGTCGAAAAATGTTTTAACTCACAAAGGTTAAAAAAAGGACCAAACAATGACATCATGAAACCGTCTTTCAGTTCTGTTAGGTCCTGGTTTTAAAGCTGATTATTGTGAAAAGATCCGTTTCACCGGAGGTCACCACCACGCCGACATGGAAAGGTCACTGTTATGTCAAATTAATGAAATAAGGAAATCGGAGTCACTTTTCTCCAGTTTTCATAAACAAGACCGTGGGTTAATTAAACTTTTTTTGTTAAGTCAAAGCGTGAAGTCACGTGACGAGTTTTCAGGTCATTTACATACAGATGACATCATCATCAGCCAGTGATAATTCAACGCTGTATCTAATGTTTCATTGATTCGTTTTACTGGTCAGTTATAAACCGATAAGACAAATAAACAGTTCACTTATTTTAAAATCAAACACAACAGACTTTTCATCGATTTCATTAATGACCTGATGTTTAAAGATGATTTAATGTTAATACGTCACAAGAGACAAACTGTTTCATGTTTCAGTTCAAACTTTATATTGATCTGATCAATGGTATATAACTCATCAATTAAATAACTTTATTGACAATAAAGACATGAGTTAAATATAATTCAGTTTTTACACCTTTGACCAGACTCAGTTTTCATTTCACACAAATTTACAAACTTTCAAAACCTGGAATCACAAACTGTTTCCTGTCGGACAAAGCACTGGGGTTTGGCATCGAGCTGTGTGTGTGTGTGTGTGTGTGTGTGTGTGTGTGTGTGTGTGTGTGTGTGTGTGTGTGTGTGTGTGTGTGTGTCTCTACAGGAGAACACAGTCGGAGTCCTTCTCTCTCCTCCTCGTTTGCTGTGACCCTTGACCTCTGACCTGAAAACAGCAACAGTCAACAGACTTTACATCAACAAAGTTTTGAACATGAACAGTAAAGAATCACTTTGGTTAAAACCACATGAGTCAAACTGTCTGTGATCACTTCCTGTTTGCAGTGAACTCAGTGAGAAAGCTGTCGATGTTTTGAAGTTTCTTCAGCATCACAGGGATCCAGTAAGATTCTACAGTTCTATGAGCTATACTGCAGCCAACCACCAGGGGGCCATCCACATGATTTGCCTTTACGTTTGGGAGCTGTCATGTCGTCCATCTTTATCTCTGTGGTTCTGACGTTTGGTTCAAAAAGGTGATGATCCACTGAGCCAGTAGATTTATCTTTATTTCTATCTTATCTTGATGTGAAGCACTTTGTTTAGATAAGACCTTTAGTCATGTTGTTATTATTTAACTTTTTACAGTGTGATCACACTGTAAAAAGGCTCCAGCTCTGTGTGTGTGGTGTTACCTGTTGTGTCTGCACTGCCCCCTGCTGTTGCTGTTGGAGTTGCTGCTGTTGCTGATATTCTTCCTGTTGAAGCTGTCGGGCCAACTCCAGGTCACTGAGGGGCCCCAGCGCCCCGCCCTGCTGCTGCAGGGACACGGCCACCAGGTAGTCCTAACGCCAACAAGGACATGAGTCAGAGACCAGGACCAATCAGCTTAGCTCTGTCTAAACCACCTGGTCTGTCTCTCTCACCTGGTCGATCTGTCTCCGTTGTTCCTGTGCAGCGGGGGGGGCGGTGGGCGGAGCTCTTTGATGACACAGTCTGAAGTCAGAGTCACAGAAGTTCCCGTCGCCTTCGACGTTATGAAGAGACTCCCACACCAGAGGCTCCTCCTGCAGGAAGCCCTGATCCGTCACCAGCAGGTACAGGTGACCCTGAGAAAACAACTTTATTACCAACGGCTACCGCGACAAACAATGTTGCTGTGTGTGTGTGTGTGTGTGTGTGTGTGTGTGTGTGTGTGTGTGTGTGTGTGTGTGTCTCTCCACCTTGTGTTTAATCATGGTACTGAAGTGGTTGTTTCTGAAGAACACGGAGATCTCTCCCTCTTTGGCCGTTGTGTTGAGTTCACACAGACCGTGATACGACAACTGTGTCGCAGTCGACTCCAAAAACTGCTCCGCTACCAGACCTACACACACACACACAGGGAGAGGGGCTGGTTCACATTAAGCACAAGTGGATTCATCAAACCTGTGTACTGTCACAGTGTGTGTGTGTGTGTGTGTGTGTGTGTGTTACCTTCACTGACTCGGCTGCTGTCAGCTGAGTGTTTATAGTCGATGATTTTCTCCACCAGCTGGTTGTAACTCAGTTTCCCCACAGCCGACACCATCTCTGGACTCTGAACACACACTCATCTTATATATTTGTCTTCATGTGCAGACCACACACACACACACACACACACACACACACACACACACACACACACACACACACACACACACACACACACACACACACACACACACACACACACACACACACACACACACACACACACAGTTACCTGTGGGTCGACCAGCCAGCCGTGGTACAACGGGATGTCAAGCAGGTCGAACACGATGCACTCAGGTGTGTATTCAAAGTCTGTCGCTCCAGTGAAACGCACGTTAACATCCAGACCTGTGGAGAGCTTAGGGAGGACGGCCATGGCATCACTCATGTTCTGAAAAAACACACACACACACACACACACACACAGACACAGACACACACACACACACACACACACACACACAGAGTGTGAATATGTGTCAGATCTCCAGCTAAGCTTTACTTTGAAAGTCACTTCCTGCCAGTGGGAAGATGATCGGTGGTGTGTGTGTGTGTGTGTGTGTGTGTGTGTGTGTGTGTGTGTGTGTGTGTGTGTGTGTGTGTGTGTGTGTGTGTGTACCTGTTGGAAGTTGAGCTCCATCCCATCAGTTTTTTCTCTGGGTGTGACAGACAACACACACTCTCCTACAGACACACACACACACACATTTGTACAAGGTGTCATCGCTGCATTAATCAAATTTTCGGGCACAAGATGAAATTTACGTCCGTTGGTAACCGTGGAAACTTGTCCATTTCTATAGCAACAGTGACATCAGTTTGACACGTCGGCTTTGATCTCGGCAACAAGCAAAATAAGAGCAGACAAACTCAGCAGCTGATTGGCTCAAAGCTCTGTGAGACCTTACCCAGGTGAGACATCAGGTCCTCGGTGGTGACCACCTCCGTCTGAGCAGGAAGCTTAGCCTACACACACACACACACACACACACACACACACACACACACACACACACACACACACACACACACACACACACACACACACACACACACACACACACACACACACACACACACACACACACACACACACACTTAATGGTCCAGATCTGCGACTGGAAAACTTTATGATAATTTCCTGGTTTTCTAAAACGTACAATTGTTCAACTTTATTCATTCAGATGTTTGAAGGTTTTATGTGATGTCACAGTGAACAACTGAGTTTCCACTTTGTATAAAAATCGAGTTCAAATAACTTAGAATATTTCTGACAAATGCTTGAATGTGGAATCCAAACTGTGTTCATGGGTTTTACCTTCCAGCGCAGAAACAGTGTGTTCATGATGGCCAGCAGGGGGCAGGGTCCATTCTCACTCTGAGTGATGATGGGCGTCTTCTTCTCCTTCCAGGTGATCCACTTCACCAGGTAATACGCCGGTACAGAAGAAGCTGCCTCTGCTGCTGCCGCTGACGAGGAGGAGCAGGCGACAGCAGGAGGAGCAGCAGCTGCTGCAGCGACAGCGCCCCCTGCAGACAAGAGGACGACTACAGTTCACAAGTGTTTTTCTGCACAAAATGACTTTATAATGAATAATTTTAACTGTGATTATTCACATTTGTTGCCCGAGTTAAAGCTGTTTTTTTAATTACTAGATTGGATTCTGTCTCTTAAATTTAAGATATGATCTGAGATTTTACTGAACAGACTGTGATGGCTGTAGATGAGACCTCCTCTGAAACAAAGACCATGAGACGACTCACCTGCAGCCTCCAGTGCCTCGCCATCTTTCAGATCGCCGACCCCGGCGGACAGAGTGCAGCCCTGCGCACCCACAGCAGACAAGGACGAGGACAAGCTGTCCTCCACGTCCTGGGAGTTTCCTGTGGCTGTGACCCCGTCTGACAGCTCCAGACTGGGGATGGAGAAGGACGCAGAGTCTGTGGACTCTTGCTGGTCCTCCGAACCGCCTGCTGTCGCTGCAGACGAGCTGTCCTCCAGGTCCAGGTCCAGACCTACAGACACAAACAAACTCTGGTCTGAGAGTCTCTAAGCTAGCATCCTGCTGTCTGGGCTAACAACTAATCATCTGGATCAAGAAGAATCACATTCTTAGATTTTTGCAGTGCGTTCAACACCATCCAGCGTTTGCTTATCAATCAATCAATCAAATCTTATTAGTATAGTCTCATATTCACAAATCCCAGTTTGTCTCATGGTCTTTAACAAGGTGAGACGTCCTCTGTTCTTAACCCTCAACAAGAGTCAAACTACTAAAACCTTTAACAGGTAAAGAAGGTAGAAACCTCAGAGACACGTGTGAGGATCCGTCTCCCAGGACGGACACAAGTGAACAGATGTCCCGTGGAACAGAGAACATCAGAGAGATCAGAGTATTTACAGCTTTGATTAGAATAAACACTTTGTAGCTGAAGGTCAATGAACTGATGGATTATTGTCAGTAATGGTCGAGTATCTGAGGAGACGTATTATATATCAAGCAGTCTTGATGTGATCATAGTCCACGATCAGCAGCGACCACGATCATGATCCACCATCAAGATCAGGATCCACCATCGTCCACAGTCATTGCGAGAGAAGCTGCAAGCGACGGGGATAGACTCATCCAGTCTCCTGGATTACTGACTATCTGGCAGGCCGACTTCAGTTTGTCCATCTAGGCAGTTTTCTGTTTGAAGTGGCGGTGAGTACTACAGGAGCTCCGCAGAGGACTGTACTGTCGCCCTTCCTCTTCACACCTCTGAGTCATGACACTTGCAGAAGTTCTCTGATGACTCTGCAGTGGTTGGGTGTTTAAGTGATGGGAGGGAGGGTGGTGCAAAGCGCTGGTGGATGGTTTTGTGGAGTGGGCTGGTAGAAATCATCTGCTTCTGAATGTGGCCAAAACGAGGATGATAGGGATCGACTTCAGGAGGAAGAGGACGGCTTCACAGACACTGCGTATTCTGCGAGAGGATGTTGTCACAGTGGAGGATAACAAGTACCTGGCGTCCACATCGACAACGGACTGAAGTGGAAAACCAACAAAGAGATGAGCAGACTATTTCCTAAGGAAGCTGAGATCTGATGTTGGAAATCTTCTATCAGTGCACTGTACTTTGCTGCTGTCACCAACAGACTCAACAAGCTGATTAAGAGGCTGGCGCCATCATTCGATGCAAACCGGACTCTTTTGAAGTGGTGTTGGAGGGCGCTTAACAAACTGTTATCCATCATGGACCACCACGAGCACCCTCTCCACCACCTAGTGGACAGACAGGGGAGCACTTTCTCCAACAGGCTGGCTCAGCTCAGCTGCCACAAGGACAGATAGAGGAAGTGTTTCCTGCCCACAGCGATAACACTGTACAAATGGTAAATGCTCTGTATTTATATAGACTTGATGACCACTTAAAGCTCTTTACAGTTTACATTCACACGCACATCGTCCAGTTCATCTATGTGCAGCCAACTTGGGGTTCAGCATCTTGCCCAAGGCAATTTCGGCATGCGGACTAGGAAAGACTGGGATAGAACAGCTGACCTTCTGGTTAGGGTTTGGGGTTATGGTTGTTGTGTATTCTAGTACTTTATTGTGTATCATTTACTTGTGGAGTGTGTATAGTCTTTAGTACTTTTTATGTTTATTACATTCTATTTTGAGCTACTTAAATTCTTCGTATCTGTTTCATTGCTACTTCGCGCTATGTGCCCTGCCCTTGACATGCTGCTGTAACGCAATCATTTCCCAAGTTGAGATCAATAAAGTACATCTGTCCGTCTATCTAATCCTGCTCTCTGCGCTAACAGCTAATCTTGCTAACAACTAATGCTGCTGTCTCAGCTAACATCTAACCCTGCCTTCTGAGTTAACCACCAATGCTAATGCTGCTCTCTGAGCTAATGCTAAAGCTGTTCTCTGCGCTAACAGCTAATCCTGCTCTCTGAGCTAACAGCTAATGCTGCTCTCTGAGCTAACAGCTAATGCTGCTCTCTGAGCTAATGCTAAAGCTGCTCTCTGAGCTAACAGCTAATGCTAATGCTGCTCTCTGCGCTAACAGCTAATCCTGCTCTCTGAGCTAACAGCTAATGCTAATGCTGCTCTCTGCGCTAACAGCTTATCCTGCTCTCTGAGCTAACAGCTAATGCTGCTCTCTGAGCAAATGCTAAAGCTGCTCTCTGAGCTAACAGCTAATGCTAATGCTGCTCTCTGCGCTAACAGCTAATCCTGCTCTCTGAGCTAACAGCTAATGCTGCTCTCTGCGCTAACAGCTTATCCTGCTCTCTGAGCTAACAGCTAATGCTGCTCTCTGAGCTAATGCTAATGCTGCTCTCTGCGCTAACAGCTAATCCTGCTCTCTGAGCTAATGCTAATGCTGCTCTCTGCGCTAACAGCTTATCCTGCTCTCTGAGCTAACAGCTAATGCTGCTCTCTGAGCTAATGCTAAAGCTGCTCTCTGAGCTAACAGCTAATGCTAATGCTGCTCTCTGCGCTAACAGCTAATCCTGCTCTCTGAGCTAACAGTTTATGCTAATGCTGCTCTCTGAGCTAACAGTTTATGCTAAAGCTGCTCTCTGAGCTAACAGCTAATGCTAATGCTGCTCTCTGCGCTAACAGCTAATCCTGCTCTCTGAGCTAACAGTTTATGCTAATGCTGCTCTCTGAGCATAGTTCTTGACATAATGAACATTTCTTCCTCATTATTTTTAAGATTCACTCAGTTTGAGGTACTTAAACAACTTTTCGTGTTGTGTTCAGTCACTTTGGGAGATTTTCTAAGCAACAATACATAAAGCAGCTTAGAAAAATATTGGTTTAAATCAGTTACATGATGTAACCTCTGTGAGTTCATGTCAGTGTAAAGACTCTGGGCCTGGTTTTATCTTTTACCTGTGTCTCCTCCTCTGTCCCGCCCCCCCTCATTCTCCATGTGTCTGAGCAGAGTGGACAAAGATTCTTCGTCTGTGGGGACGGCAGTCATCGTCCCGTTTTCAGTTGACAGCGTCGAGGGCATGGCCTCCTCCTCCTTCAGGTCTTTGCCGGGTAGAGGACTGTCTGCATCCCCATAATTGCTGCCGACCTCAGCTACGACATCTGACTCCATCATCTGGCCCGGCCCCTCCATCGCTGTGGTTATGATCAGTTCCTTGGAGGTGGTTTCTGTGGTAAGAATCGGTTCAATCAGCAGGTCTGCTGCTGCTGCCGGCTGTAAACTGGAATCTGCCATCATCAGCTTATTGATTGATCAACACTGGAAAAACGAAGGCTTCACAGAGCAAAACACTATCAAACAGTCAAAGTAGAAAGAAGTCCAAAGACTGAGGCTTGGTCAGAGAAACAGCTGCAGTGTCCGCACGTTCTCAAACTTCAAACACACTGATCTAAGATGGAGGAGGAGGCTGCCACTCGCCGAGGGTCACAAAACAAACGCACCCGTTTCCAGCACAAGTCAAGTCTGGTGATGAATGAAGAGAATCTTCACTGTTCCACAACGATGGAGGATTATTTCAGTTTGTCGTCTTAACAGTGAACAGACTTCCAGTCGGACCTGAAGAGACACAACGATAACTTCATCACTCAGATGGTTTCACTTTCCTCCTGGAAAACATGATTCATCCATATTAAAAGCGGTGCTGATTCATTTTCTGCTGATCAACTAAACGTTAAAAGCTCTGGAATAAAATGTCAGTTTCACCATCGTGACAACAAACAATAAGACGTAGTCACCTTGATTTTTACTGACACTTAAAATGAGGATTCTCCTGCTGGATATAAAACAGGTCCTGGTAATAAAACTGTTCACATCTGATATTTCACATCTGAAAGTCAAAGTTTATATTCTAAAACAACCACAAAGATTCAAGACACAACCACAAAGAGACTGGAAAACAGGCTCAAGGACAGCCTGGAGAACAGCTGGAGAACAGCTGGAGAACAGGATGGAGAACAAGATGGAGAACAAGATGGAGAACAGCCTGGAGAACAGCTGGAGAACAGCTGGAGAACAGCTGGAGAACAGCTGGAGAACAAGATGGAGAACAGCCTGGAGAACAAGATGGAGAACAAGATGGAGAACAGGATGGAGAACAGCTGGAGAACAGGATGGAGAACAGGATGGAGAACAGCCTGTAGAACAGGATGGAGAACAAGATGGAGAACAGCCTGGAGAACAGGATGAAGAACAGCTGGAGAACAAGACGGAGAACAGGATGGAGAACAGGATGGAGAACAGCCTGTAGAACAGGATGGAGAACAGCCTGGAGAACAGGATGGAGAACAGCTGGAGAACAGGATGGAGAACAGCCTGGAGAACAGGATGGAGAACAGCCTGGAGAACAGGATGGAGAACAGCTGGAGAACAGGATGGAGAACAGGATGGAGAACAGGATGGAGAACAAGACGGAGAACAGGATGGAGAACAGGATGGAGAACAGCCTGGAGAACAGGATGGAGAACAAGATGGAGAACAGGATGGAGAACAGCCTGGAGAACAGGATGGAGAACAGCTGGAGAACAGGATGGAGAACAGGATGGAGAACAGGACGGAGAACAGCCTGGAGAACAGGATGGAGAACAAGATGGAGAACAGGATGGAGAACAGCTGGAGAACAGGATGAAGAACAGCTGGAGAACAGGATGGAGAACAGGATGGAGAACAGCTGGAGAACAGGATGAAGAACAGCTGGAGAACAGGATGGAGAACAGCTGGAGAACAGGATGGAGAACAAGATGGAGAACAGGATGGAGAACAGCCTGGAGAACAGGATGGAGAACAGCTGGAGAACAGGATGGAGAACAGCCTGGAGAACAGGATGGAGAACAGCCTGGAGAACAGGACGGAGAACCGCCTGGAGAACAGGATGGAGAACAGCTGGAGAACAGGATGGAGAACAGGACGGAGAACAGCCTGGAGAACAGGATGGAGAACAGCCTGGAGAACAGGATGGAGAACAAGATGGAGAACAGGATGGAGAACAGGATGGAGAACAGCTGGAGAACAGGATGAAGAACAGCTAGAGAACAGGATGGAGAACAGCTGGAGAACAGGATGAAGAACAGCTGGAGAACAGGATGGAGAACAAGATGAAGAACAGCTGGAGAACAGGATGGAGAACAGGATGGAGAACAGCTGGAGAACAGGATGAAGAACAGCTGGAGAACAGGATGGAGAACAAGATGGAGAACAGCTGGAGAACAAGATGGAGAACAGGATGGAGAACAAGATGGAGAACAGGATGGAGAACAAGATGGAGAACAGCTGGAGAACAGGATGGAGAACAGCTGGAGAACAGCTGGATCTTCACCTGCAGGTTTGTAAACACAGCCGGAAGTACCTGTGAGTGAATGTGGGTCAGAGTTCATCAGATTGATGAGGACCGGACTCAAACACCTGCTGAACTTCCCGGTGACGCTTCTCGGTCCCCGGTGCTTCCCCCGGTGCTTCCCCGAACACAACCCGGAACCTGCGGCTGAAGCCTCCGTTAAGCTGCTTTCAGCTCTGACACTCAGTCCCGGAGCTAGCAGCTAGCAGCTAGCACAGCGAGCTAACCCAGACAAGTTGTGTGTGAAGCCGCAGAGACGTGAACTGACCCCGGAGCCACTGACGGTCGGTGGATGAGCCGCTTCTCACCGGAAACACCGGAGCTTCAGATTTACGGTGAACGTGAAGGTTGTTTACATTTCTCCCTGCTCACAGGCCCCGCCCATCACAGGGCGCAAACAACACGTCATTACGTCACATCCGCTCAACTTTAAAACACGCTGCGCTAGCTGTTAGCCACCTAGCTCCTTTTTATTTACATTTGATTACAACACAGAGTAAGTTTGTTTACTCCCAGTAAACAGAGGTAATGAGATAAACACAAACAAATCGGTTGTTTAAAGAAAGCTAGCTAGCTAGCTAGCGCTGTTAGCAGCATTTAAAAAGATGCAGTTTGTTACAGTGAAATAAAACCGCTCATGGTAAAGATCTTTGACACCAGAGAGAGTTCCATGTCTTTCTGTCTCCTTCAGTTCATCATGAGGAGAAAACAAACGAACCTTCACCTTCTCCTCCATGAGCCGACCCCGACTGCTGCGTTACATTTATGTTACAGAGCAGCTTTGACGGGCGGATCGGCGTCAGATTGTCACTGATAATGTCATAAACTCCGCTCCACCGGCTGAACACGGTCAGTAAATCTAATACCCTGTTGTTTCAAGACGTTGAAGTGAGACGTAGACCCCGCTCACCCGGGACGGGCGGTGTCGGTGAGCCGCTCGCTCTGATTGGACAGCACGCTGCAAAGGCTCATGGGACTGTTATGTTCACTCATATTTTGGTGGATGTTCAGACTTTGTCATGTGGGTTTTGTGTAGTTGTGTGGTAATGTTGTGTCACTGTCACAAGTCCTCGTGTAGTGTGACATGAATCCGCTCTCTGTTCGAACCCCGTTGTTCACACACGCGCTCGACACAATTAAGTAATGATAACTATGTGATTCACAACTTCCCCTGAATTTAACTATTAATATATTATATTATAATATATTACATTATATTGCCTGTGTCTTCATTCTGACATACTTTAATTTCTGGTTTGTTTTCAGTGTCATTGTGAACCAGCAGGAGGCGACTCTGAGCTTCTCTGCACAGTCAGCCATCCACACACACATTCACACAGTGCATCTATTAGCAGCACTTCAATTTCAATTCGGGGTTCAGCATCTTGCCCAAGGACACTTCGGCATGCAGATAGGGACGACTGGGATGAAACTGCCGACCTTCTGTTTGGAGGACGCCCGCTCGACCCCTCAGCCACAGCCGCCCGTGCGTGCATGAGTATTTTTATAGAGTGGCTGTGGTGCCTGCTGGGAGTTGTAGTCCAACCCGCAGCAGGAGCTGTGGGAGAAGTTTAGTTCCAGCCTGTTTATTTTAGTGATGATGTTAAATCACATGTTCAGTCACTGTAAAATTTGATTAACACGTTTCTCCTTCTTACCTGTTGTCACAGCAGTGAAGTCTGTTTTATATTCTATTCACCACCTTCACACCTAACTGTCAGCAGGTGTGAACACGCTCGACCACACCTCTGCTTGTACAGGCTCTTGCCATGACAACGTGCCACACCTCTGCTGAAAGCGAGAGAGACAGACGGGTGAGGAGTCAGAGTCCACTCACAACCTGATAAACAGTGTGATGTCATCAGGTGATGTCATCAGGTGAGCAGCAGTTTGACCTCAGACCTGTTTGTCCTGAACCAGTCTCACTTCTCCCACCTGTCTCACCCTCCTGTGGACTGGCGGAGAGAGCGTCTACCTGCTGTAAGTTTCCTTTTCTCACTCGTTCTTTAGTTTGTCTTTAGTCTTCAGCTGTTTAGATCAAGTTCACTATGTTGACAGAGTATTTACCGAGTATTTACCGAGTATTTATACTTGTTCTGCTCTGAAGCTGGTGAAGCTCTGACCTTGTTAGGTGAACACACGTCACAGTTCTCAACACATTCAACTGGTAAATAATGTTCATATTTTTATCAGTTTTATGACAGAAAATGTTTCAGCTTCTCAAAGAGAGAAGAAACGTTGTGTTTTAGAAACTGTGACAGTGAAGTATTCCTACACCAGCTCACCTGGTTCATGAGTAATGAGATGAATCATTTCATTGGAGTGTTAGTGAGACGTCTGAAAAAATGTTTCAGTAAAACAATCGTAGGTCGGCCGCACCACGATCAGCCTGCAGGCTCTTAAAGGAGCAGTCCATCATTTTGGACTAATTTCTCTTACTGTCCGAGATGGTACCTGGACAGGGTTGTGCATGAACGCGTTCATATTTTTTGTGATTGATGAACTGAACGAAACAGTTTACATATGATGAACGTGAGTGACGTTCACTCCAGCAAGAGTAGAACTCACTCACGTTCATTTTTTAAATCATCATCTTATCAGGCCATTGTGTGAAATACCAGGAGCGAGAGAAAATGTGTGTGATTGTGTGACTGTGTGATTATGTGACTGTGTGTGTGTGCTCCCAGACAGCGCACACACAAAGGCCCCGGGGCTCCCACTCACTCGCTCAGAGACACATGCAGTGAGATCAGAGCTCGTGCACG
>NC_047161.1:155000-237500 GCF_009819705.1 Hippoglossus hippoglossus
TTGCTACCGCCAATAAACACCGGCTGTGTAAAGTGATGAAAAGGGAAAGAATGTTGCGCAGCCACTGTTTCATCTCCCGAGTCGGGATCCCGAAAGAGAACCTGACTGACCAAGGCGCCTCGATCATCTCACAAACACTAAGGGAACTGTACGGATTACTGGGCATTAAACCTTTTCCGTACGTCCTGGACCTGCGAGCAAAACTCCACACACTTGGGCAGCTATCATGTGAGAATTTGCTGCAGGCCCAGGCCCGTGAACAGCGCCTGCACAGTAGAGCGGCCAGACTGAGGCAATCTACACCGGGAAAAAGTGCTTGTACTGCTTTCTTCTTCTAGCTCTTAATTACTCTAAAGTGGCAAGCGCCCCTTTGAGGTCACATGGTGAGTGGGGATTGTCGATTATGAGGTTGTGCGGTCTGACGGGGGTGGAGTCACACAAACCTCAACCTCCAGAAAGCATGGAGAGAGGCAACCATTTCAATTCAAGGTGATCCATAGGCCGGGGGTGCAGATGGCTGTGGCTGACTTCCTCTCTCGCTTAGAGTGGGGGGGGGGTAAGTTAGGCTGGACGGCTCCCTGGCCTAAGTTGGGCTGATGATGTCATTTCCAGTCAAAGTCTGTGCAGTTGTGAGTGAGTACGTACACACACACACACACACACACACACACACACACACAACTGTTTTCCTATTCTGAATGAATGACACAGTTCCCTCTCACACACACATAATAAATATCCAGGTGCTGAGAACAGGTAACTGTAACATTGTCGTGTGTGTGTGTGTGTGTGTGTGTGTGTGTGTGTGTGTGTGTGTGTGTGTGTGTGTGTGTGTGTGTGTGTGTGTGTGTGTGTGTGTCTGTCTGATGGCTGGACAGGAAATGGAGCCTGACAGGAAGGAAGTGAGGTCACTGCTGAGGAAACTTAATAAACAGGAACACAGTGTATATGTCTGTCCTAGGCTACTTCTGAGGACAAATCACAGACTGTTCAGTTATTTGTGGACGTTTTTCCAGTTAGGATCAAAACATACGTCCACAATTTATATAAAGATCAGTGGTTAAGATCAGGCTGATTTCCCCCAAAATGACCCAAGACAACATGTGTTTGAAGACAGTTCATCTTGGGAGGACGGTTTGTCTTGAGAAGATTTTCTAACTGTCCCCCTTGTGGCTGTTTGGAGGGGACACTCCCAGCAAAGGACACTTCAGGGTTAGGAAGGAAGGGAGAGGAAGTGGGACGGGGCCTAAAACTGAGCTCATTCATCAGTGACTGTTTGTCATCCGGCTAAATCTTAGCTCTTTTGTCAGCATGTTGTCATGGTAACTGTCTCATCTGCTGGTTACTCACACACACACACACACAATGTAACTGTGTAAACAGATGTACACAAAAGTTACACAATGAGCAACGCACACACTCACGGATCAAGAGAAAACAACAAATCATCTGAAGCTGAAACTAAAACTTTTAATCAAGGTCTTCAGGGTCATGTAACACACACACACACTCTCTCACACACACAAACACACACGACAATGTTACAGTTACCTGCTCTCAGCACCTGGAGATTTATTATGTGTGTGTGAGGGAACTGTGTCATTCATTCAGAACAGGAAAACAGTTCATAATTCATAATGTGCGTCTGCCCGGATCTCCAAGCAGCGGGAATGACTTTACTGCAGTGGGCCACAAAATGAACGATGTGTTTATTGTTATCAATATAAAAGTCATTGTTTCCGATTGTTCCTGTATGTCTGTTGCTGACTTATTTTCGATGGTTTCTGATTGTTTCCAATTGTTTCGAACTTGTTTATGGTTGTGTCCGATTATTTCTGACTTGTTTTCAACTTGTTTCCCATTGTTTCAAATTTTTTTTTTATTGTTTCCGAATATTTCCGATTGTTTCTGATTGTTACAAATTGTTTGTGATAGATTTTTCCAGTAAACAGATTTTACTTTGTAGAAAGTCCTGATACTAATAACAAAGACTTTCAGTCTATTTCGCAGGAAAAAGACGATATATTTAGGCTGTGCTCTCACATAAATATATATAATATATATTCTATTCATGAAACAGTAGAATCTTCACTACATTCAGCTGATGTTCTAATAACATGATGATGAACTCAGACACTTGAGGAGAGAAAACCGATTTATTCAGGCGTCATGAGACACACGTTACATAACGAGGTCGAATAAAGTCCATCTGTGTTTAATGAGGACGTTACGTAACAAATCCAAACACGAGACAAACTCCACAAAATGCAGAGTCACAAAAAAAACACGCTGATGTCACTTTAACAGGAAAATGTTTGTGTGGCAGTTTTTCATTGAAAATGTGAAAAACAAGAGTTTGATTTTTGAGAATAATCTGAGATTAACCCTTGTGTTGTTCCTGGGTCGGATTGACCCAGAGTGTGTGTGTGTCTGTGTGTGCGTGTGTGCGTGCGTGCGTGCGTGTGTGCGTGTGTGTGATCATCCGCAAGCCCTGGCCGGTCAGGGTTAGGGTTAGGGTGACCCAAACATTGTCATTATCCAATTCTCCTGGGGTCATTTAGACCCAGAGAGGGCGCTGTGGTGCTCTGTGGGGTCATTTAGACCCACACCTGATTCCAATTGTAACCTCGGGGGGGTACATTAGACCCACATAGAAGCCGGTGTGCCACCCTCACGGACCATGGCACGATGTCACGTCAGGAGCGTTTCACCAGAGAACAGGTTCTCCAACAGCTATTCTCCCAGCAACCATCCTCTGAACCCGAAGAGGACGCGAAAGAGCCAGACCGAGAAGAAGACAGAGACGACGAAGATGAAGACGACGACGACGACGACGACGAAGACGACGAAGATGACGAAGACTACAACCCAGTGGGTGATGCTTCTGCAGATTCGTCATCCTTGGAAGAAGAAGAAGAAGGACAAGACCACGGCACCACCACCGGACTCGTGGAAAGAGAGACCTTCCCATCAAGAAACGGGGAAATAACATGGTCCTCGAGGGCGTACGGCCGAGAGGAGGGCCACTGCTCCTCCTCCTCCTCTTCCTCCTCCGCCTGTTCATCACACCGACGGTAGAGAACATCATCCTGGAGATGACGAATCGGGAGGGTGGTCAAAAATACGGCGACGAAAGGGATGGACGAGACCGACCTGCGCGCCTACGTAGGGCTGCTGATCTTAGCGGGCGTGTACAGGTCCCGGGGCGAGGCCGCCGCCAGCCTGTGGGAGGCCGAGAGTGGCCGGGCGATATTTCGTGCCACGATGCCCCTAAAACTCTTCCACACGTACTCCAGACTGCTGCGCTTCGACGACCACGAGACGAGACGCACGAGACGAGCCACGGACAAATTGGCGGCCGTGCGAGAGGTCTGGGACGCGTGGGTTTCGCGGCTACCGCACCTCTACAACCCGGGGCCCGAAGTGACCGTGGACGAGCAACTGGTTCCGTTCAGAGGTTAGTCTTTTTTTTCGTTTTTTTTAATATTATTATTATGTTATGTTATTATGTTATGTAGCTATAGCTAGATAGCGGCTGCTAGTCCTCGTCCTCATCTCCTCTCCTCTCATCTCTTCTCCTCCTGTTTTTCTCCCTAGGCCGGTGTCCGTTCCGTCAGTACATGCCCAGCAAGCCAGCGAAATACGGGATCAAGTCGTGGGTGGCCTGCGATGCGAAATCAAGCTACGCTTGGAAGATGCAAGTGTACACCGGAAAGCCGAGCGGCGGACGCCCAGAACGGAACCAGGGGTTGCGGGTAGTGCTCGATGTAACGGAGGGACTGCACGGTCGTAACGTCACGTGCGACAATTACTTCACCTCCTACGAACTCGCGCGGCAGCTCCTGGAGAGGAAGCTCACCGTGGTCGGCACTGTTCGGAAGAACAAGCCCGAGCTCCCGACCGGGCTGCTCGCGGTCAAGGGAAGAGAGGTGTTCTCATCCAAGTTCGCATTCACGCCCACTGCCACTCTTGTGTCCTACATCCCAAAGAAAAACAGGAATGTGGTGCTCCTGAGCACACGGCACCCTGAGGCCGACATCAGCGACTGCGAGGACGGGAAACCGGTCATCGTCCTGGACTACAACCGCAACAAAGGTGGCGTGGACAACCTAGACAAGGTGATCGGAACGTACAGCTGCAGGAGGATGACCGCGCGCTGGCCCCGGGTCGTCTTTCACAACATTCTCGACGTCTCTTCCTACAACGCCTTCGTGATATGGAGAGAGATCAACCCAGACTGGATGCCGGGCAAGCGGAACAAGCGGAGGGTGTTCCTAGAGCAGCTGGGAAAGGCTCTCGTGACTCCGATCATCGCACGAAGGGAGCGCACCCCCCGCACGGACGCGTCCGCCGTGGTTGTGAAGGCTGTAAAAGCCGCCGCCGCCGCACGGAGAGCTCTTGACCACGACGACGACGCTCGACCCGAGCGTCCGGCCTCCTCCATAGCCCTAGCTGCAGGCCCGCTCGGCGCGAGGAAGAGGTGTCAGATATGCCCCAGGAAAAAGGACTGTAAAACTCACACCGTGTGCCGCGGGTGTAACAAATACATCTGCAAGGGCTGCTCACGTGTCTATTGTGCTACGTGTGTGTCCTAATATGGGGTGGGCTATGTGAGGGGGCCAACAGCCGGGGGAAGCAGGGACAACAGCCGGGGGAAGCAGGGACAACGGCCGGGGGAAGCAGGGACAACGGCTGGGGGAAGCAGGGACAACACAAGGGGGAAGCAGGGACAACACAAGGGGGAAGCAGGGACAACACAAGGGGGAAGCAGGGACAACGGCCGGGGGAAGCAGGGACAACGGCTGGGGGAAGCAGGGACAACACAAGGGGGAAGCAGGGACAACGGCTGGGGGAAGCAGGGACAACACAAGGGGGAAGCAGGGACAACGGCTGGGGGAAGCAGGGACAACACAAGGGGGAAGCAGGGACAACACAAGGGGGAAGCAGGGACAACGGCCGGGGGAAGCAGGGACAACACAAGGGGGAAGCAGGGACAACACAAGGGGGAAGCAGGGACAACAGCCGGGGGAAGCAGGGACAACGGCCGGGGGAAGCAGGGACAACGGCTGGGGGAAGCAGGGACAACACAAGGGGGAAGCAGGGACAACACAAGGGGGAAGCAGGGACAACACAAGGGGGAAGCAGGGACAACACAAGGGGGAAGCAGGGACAACACAAGGGGGAAGCAGGGACAACACAAGGGTTAAGATATTTTCTGATATTCTGATAAAACACTTGAAAACATCCTCAATCTCCCAGATTTTCTCCCAACTCGTTATTTTGAATCAAAAACATCAATTTAAGATTTGGATGAAAACGAAACTTTATTTTGACGTTTCTCTGAAAGTTGATTATTTTTCTTGTTTTAATAAATTAAATCTTTCTCGCCCTCGTTAACATTTCATACAAACAGCATCCGTATCTTTATCTACTAAAATTATCCTGTTGGCTTGTTGTTACCATTTAATAGCATAAATAATTATCTTCTTTAATCTCTTCACTCAAACATTTTGTCCGGATGTTTCTTGTAAGCGGCTCTAATGATTTTATTTAGCATTAGCATTAGCATTAGTAATGTTCGTGCTAAAACATGAAGCAGGATCACGTTCGTGAACATGACGTGTCGACAGACTATCATTAAAACATCAGTCACCTCCACAGCTGTGATTGGCTGAGACACCTGTCAATCACACAAACAAACATTAAACGTGAAGTTAAACAGTAGCCTCTAGTGGACATTAGAGGAACTGCAGCTCCACACAAAGTTGTTGAGTCACGTTAAAGAAAATGAACTAAAGATGAAAATGTTTATTTGTTTCAACGACCACAAACACTCACAGAAAAACTTTTGATCGATAAAAGATTTGTTCATACAAAAATATCAACACAACTTTCTGACTGAACAACAACACAAACAGGTCAATCAAATCAACAACAACAAAATCAACTCATAACAGAGTCGATGAACGCAACACAGTTTAGCCTCTTCAGAGAGGAAGGTGCCGGTTGCATGGTGAGGGGGTACACCATGACTCAGCAGTTTCCATGGCAACCACCCAGGGTAGCACAGAAACCCCCACCCCCACCCCCCCCTGACAGTTTTTACAAACCGGTCGTGTTTACATATGAAATAAATGAACTTGATTTGGTTATTTAATTTGAAACACTGAACCATCGTGATCAGAGTCGAAACGTTAGAAAACACAACTGAACATTTACACAATAAATAAAATGTCTTTAAAATCCGAAGAACATTCCAGATATTAAACTTGTTATTCACACGTAAAAGTTTCTTTGAGTTCACAGAAGTCGTGAAGACACTTTGAACTGATCGACCTGAACGTGATCTCACTTCTTCAGATGTTTCATCAGGAAAAAAGCAAATCACTGAAAACAGAAGAACGTTTAAAAAGTCTCCAAAATACTAAAAAAATATAGAACTGCTCCAGTACAGCAGACTTTCAGGACTTCCCCACCTCCTAAATCATCCAGCAGCAGCAGGGGGGCTGAGCAGAGAGGGATTCTGGGAGATGAAGTTCAGTGATGTCACAATCCTGAACAAGTCAGCTGAGGAGTGAAGCATCCTGGGACATTAAGTCGGTTGAGAAAACTCCAGAGAAAGTACATGACCATCTTCACTGAGTGTTGACAAAAGCTCTATGAATGCCGGGAAATGTATTTCTGTTCTTAGGGAAACTACAGAGGGTCTGTTATTTAGCAGAGAGGGATTCTGGGCAATGTAGTCCTGGTTTCCTGGACCTGAGGTGTGGACGATGAAGGACCCCCTCATCTTGGAAGGTTTCAATCTCTCTCTCTGACAGCGCCCCCTGCAGCTGGCAGTCAAGTGCTTTGCTCAAGGACACAGGACGGAGAGAGAAGTCGATTTCACACACTCCTGAAAAACTAGACACACACACACTCAACACAACAATGTGTGTGTGTGTGTGTGTGTGTGTGTGTGTGTGTGTGTGTGTGTGTGTGTGTGTGTGTGTGTGTGTGTGTGTGTGTTCACCAGCTATAACAGGCTGTCCCTGCCGTTCATGTTCCGGCCTTTGGACCTCATCTGCTCCTGAACCGACCCTGACTGGAAACAACACACACACACACACACACACACACACACACACACACACACACACACACACACACACACACACACACAATGAATTCACTAACCCTAACTGATATTTTACAGAAAATATTTATTTTTTGAATTCCAGTTCTACATGTTTGTGTTTTCTTTTTAATAATTTAGTAACATTTCTTTGTGGTAAGAGTTTAATAACGACATCTTAGGAATTATTATTATTATTATTGTCTCTCTCTCTCTCTCTCTCTCTGTCTCTGTCTCTCTCTCTGTCTCTCTCTGTCTCTCTCTGTCTCTCTCTCTCTGTCTCTGTCTGTCTCTCTCTCTCTCTCTCTCTGTCTCTCTCTCTCTCTCTCTCTGTCTCTCTCTCTCTCTGTCTCTCTCTCTCTCTCTCTCTCTGTCTCTCTCTCTCTCTCTCTCTCTGTCTCTCTCTCTCTGTCTCTCTCTGTCTCTGTCTCTCTCTCTCTGTCTCTGTCTCTCTCTCTCTCTCTGTCTCTCTTGTATCCTCTCACCGGCTGCAGACCCTCTGCCATCTCTCCAGAGCCGATGTGTGTGAGGTGGATGAAGTTTGTCGGCTCTCCGATCATCGTGCGATCAATCTTCCTCCTCTTCTTCTTCTACACACACACATTAGACACAATGTAAAAAGAGTAAAATCTTTAATGTTTAGTTTTAGCAGGACAGTATTTTGATTTGAGGTTTTTCAGAATAAAAGTGCTGCGTTCAGGGACAGAACTCTGTCAGACCCTGAACGCCTCATTAAAATCTCCTCTGCTGCAGTTCAGGTGAAGCATCACAGATTTAATGACGTTTGTCAGGGTTTAGGAACCAAACCTCTGACCTTTGACCTGCTCCGCTCTCGTTAACTCAAAGTGACTTCTGTTGTTTGTTAATGTTCGTTAGTGATGCTCAAACTCTTACACGGTCATCATCACTAACGACAACATCCTCTGTGATTTAAGATATTTATATGATGATATTTATCACAGCTGTTTATACAGAGACAAGAAGACAGAGCTCCAACATGGAGTTTTACTGTGGAGCTGCACAAACGAAGGAGTGGGTTCCTGTCCTTATATCTTTGTGAGGGCATTGTGTTGTGATGGTTAAGGTTAGGGTAAAGGTTAGTGTCCTCACTGAGACAGAAGTACAAACGTGTGTGTGTGTGTGTGTGTGTGTGTGTGTGTGTGTGTGTGTGTGTGTGTGTGTGTGTGTGTGTCTCACAGGTGTTGGTTTAGCCACCACACAGCAGCCCATCTTATGCCAGAAGTCGCTCATGCTGATGCTCTGCCTCTCCAGCTGCCAGCTGCTGCTCTCTGCTGCCGCTCTGCAGGCCGGATGAAGAGCTGCAGCCTGACGGTAATCCTGGGGCATTCAGTCGAACGAGCTGCACCGACGCTGACACTCAGAGAAACAAAACCCTGAAAGTAACAGACTCCGACCAAACACTGGACTCCAGGAAGGTAAAACAATTCTAAAAAAGATTCCACAAGTTCTGACAGGAACAAAAACTGTACTGACTAGATCCTGGAGAAAAGAATCTAGAAACTGTTCGATCCAGTGATGTTTTTTTGTTACAGGCAGATGAAAAACAATAAATCCAGAATTAACGTTTAAAATCCAGAAAGAGCCTCAGGTTTGATCTGTGGAGACAGAAAATGAAAAACACTTTTGATTCTTGTTTGATTGTCAACACAGTGAAGATTTGTGATCTTTTGGTTTTGTATTAAGTTGTTTTTTAAACTGTGTGTTTCCGTCGCAGTGAATCACTCGTCTGATGATTCATCACTTTCATGAACCTGCTGCTTGTCATCAATCAATCAAATTTTATTTGTAAAGCCCATTTTCACAAATCCCAGTTTGTCTCATAGTCTTTAACAAGGTGAGACATCCTCTGTTCTTAACCCTCAACAAGAGTCAAACTACTAAAACCTTTAACAGGGAGAAGAACGTGCTTGTGTCACTTCATCTTTTACATCAGGGTTTGTTCTTTTCTGTCACTCAGAAAAACGAGGAAAAAGTCATCATCAGTAAATATATATATATCAAGTGTCCCCACAAAGAAAGAAGAACAGAAACAGCCTGAGAACGTCCACACATGCAGTCTGTGTCTGTGTCTGTCTGTCTGTCTGTCTGTCTGTCTGTCTGTCTGTGTCTGTCTGTCTGTCTGTCTGTCTGTCTGTCTGTCTCTGTGTCTGTCTGTCTGTCTGTCTGTGTTTGTGTGTTTGTGTCTGTATTTGTGTCTGTCTCTGTCTCTGTCTGTGTCTGTGTCTGTCTCTGTCTGTGTTTGTGTGTTTGTGTCTGTGTTTGTGTCTGTCTCTGTCTCTGTCTGTGTTTGTGTCTGTCTCTGTCTCTGTCTGTGTCTGTCTCTGTCTCTGTCTGTGTCTGTGTCTGTCTGTGTTTGTGTGTTTGTGTCTGTGTTTATGTCTGTCTCTGTCTCTGTCTGTGTTTGTGTGTTTGTGTCTGTGTTTGTGTCTGTGTCTGTCTCTGTCTCTGTCTGTGTCTGTGTCTGTCTCTGTCTGTGTTTGTGTGTTTGTGTCTGTGTTTGTGTCTGTCTCTGTCTCTGTCTGTGTTTGTGTCTGTCTCTGTCTCTGTCTCTGTCTGTGTTTGTGTCTGTCTCTGTCTGTGTCTGTGTCTGTCTGTGTTTGTGTGTTTGTGTCTGTGTTTGTGTCTGTCTCTGTCTCTGTCTGTGTCTGTGTCTGTCTCTGTCGGTGTTTGTGTGTTTGTGTCTGTGTTTGTGTCTGTCTCTGTCTCTGTCTGTGTTTGTGTCTGTCTCTGTCTCTGTCTGTGTTTGTGTCTGTCTCTGTCTGTGTCTGTGTCTGTCTGTGTTTGTGTGTTTGTGTCTGTGTTTGTGTCTGTCTCTGTCTCTGTCTGTGTCTGTGTCTGTCTCTGTCTGTGTTTGTGTGTGTGTGTGTGTGTATTTGTGTGTCTGTGTTTGTGTGTCTGAGTGTCTGTGTCGGTCTCGGTCTCGCAGGAGAACGTCTGGACCTGCTGAACACATTTCAGCAGGTAAAGAAAGAATGTGAGAGACAGAGAGACATGTCTCGTCTCGCTTCACATTCACAACTAATCTTCAGTGAGGACTTTAACTGTGCAGCCTGACACTCCACTGTCCACTGTCAGAGAGGACAGACAGGGACGTCTCTGCTGAGAGAGGACAGACAGGGACGTTCGTCCACGTGGATGAACAGATCCTGGTCCAGTGAGTCATCTCTGCAGTGATTGGTCAGATTGACATGATGTGTCCCACTGAATGAACGCTGACCTCTGACCTTTTCTCTGGTTCCCAACCTGAGGTCGTGACCCACAGACGAGACGGCAGGAGCTGAGATGATCGTCAGCTATTATTAATACTCACACACACACACACACACACACACACACACACACACACACTCCTGATTGCTCAGAGGAAGTTTCACAGTAAACTTCATAGTGAACAAACTCTGAGCTTTATTGTGAAATCTAACCTTTATTCTTCTTCCTGTCAGATCCTGTCACCATGCGTAACTCTGCCACTAGGGGTCTCCCTCTCAGATGTCAGAGGCCAAAGTGATTCAGCCCCTGACGCTTGTTTCTCTGAAAGTTAACATCCAAGCGTCTGATTCAAATACTTAAAACCACCAAGATATAAAAAGTGTCCAATAAAAAATGAAACTGGACAAAGTCTTTGACTCTTCTGAGAAACGCTGACACATGAACAAAGACGATATGACACCACCAACTGGCGACCAAATGAAACGCACTGTTACCTTGATTAAAACTACAGATTTCTGCAGGTTTGAAAATATGAATATTATATATATATATATATAATATAAAACAGATTGAACAATGGTCTTTTATCTTATATTAAACCTTGAACTGAAGAAAGAGAACGAAACCGAAAATAAAGTTGTGATGACATCATGATGACATCACCATCACCAGATCTGTGGTCAGCCGTTCATCAGACTGAAAACAAACAAACGACTGTGAGACAGTGAACGTCACATGATTTAATCAGCTGAAATCTTTATTTAAACTCAGCTGACAAACAAACTGACCTCTGTTCAGACTCAGCTCTGACGCTTACATCACAGATCAAAGTTTAAAGAGACACACCTGTCCAACCAATCAGGAGCCGCCACAAGGTCACATGACTGACACTCCTCAACACAGAATCCTAGAGTGTAAACAAAGATGGATGACACGAAGGCTACAGAAACCGAAGCCAAATTATCTCTATCAGCCCCTGATGGCTAACTGGACTGAAGGTCATTAACCCCGCCTCCTCCATGTTAGCAGATGGGACATGGACAAAACAAAAAAATGTATGGTCTTTATATACAGTCACTGATGGTCTTTATATACAGTCACTGATCATCTTTATATACAGTCACTGATGGTCTTTATATACAGTCACTGATGGTCTTTATATACAGTCACTGATCCTCTTTATATACAGTCACTGATGGTCTTTATATACAGTCACTGATCATCTTTATATACAGTCACTGATGGTCTTTATATACAGTCACTGATCATCTTTATATACAGTCACTGATCCTCTTTATATACAGTCACTGATCCTCTTTATATACAGTCACTGATCATCTTTATATACAGTCACTGATCATCTTTATATACAGTCACTGATCCTCTTTATATACAGTCACTGATCCTCTTTATATACAGTCACTGATCATCTTTATATACAGTCACTGATGGTCTTTATATACAGTCACTGATGGTCTTTATATACAGTCACTGATCCTCTTTATATACAGTCACTGATGGTCTTTATATACAGTCACTGATCATCTTTATATACAGTCACTGATCCTCTTTATATACAGTCACTGATCCTCTTTATATACAGTCACTGATCATCTTTATATACAGTCACTGATCATCTTTATATACAGTCACTGATCATCTTTATATGCAGTCACTGATCATCTTTATATACAGTCACTGATCATCTTTATATACAGTCACTGATGGTCTTTATATACAGTCACTGATCATCTTTATGTACAGTCACTGATCATCTTTATATACAGTCACTGATCATCTTTATATACAGTCACTGATGGTCTTTATATACAGTCACTGATCATCTTTATATACAGTCACTGATGGTCTTTATATACAGTCACTGATCATCTTTATATACAGTCACTGATCATCTTTATATACAGTCACTGATCCTCTTTATATACAGTCACTGATCATCTTTATATACAGTCACTGATGGTCTTTATATACAGTCACTGATCATCTTTATATACAGTCACTGATGGTCTTTATATACAGTCACTGATCATCTTTATATGCAGTCACTGATCATCTTTATATACAGTCACTGATCGTCTTTATATACAGTCACTGATCCTCTTTATATACAGTCACTGATCCTCTTTATATGCAGTCACTGATCATCTTTATATACAGTCACTGATCATCTTTATATACAGTCACTGATCATCTTTATATACAGTCACTGATCATCTTTATATACAGTCACTGATCCTCTTTATATACAGTCACTGATGGTCTTTATATACAGTCACTGATCATCTTTATATACAGTCACTGATCATCTTTATATACAGTCACTGATCATCTTTATGTACAGTCACTGATGGTCTTTATATACAGTCACTGATCATCTTTATATACAGTCACTGATGGTCTTTATATACAGTCACTGATGGTCTGTATATACAGTCACTGATGATCTTTATGTACAGTCAGTGATCCTCTTTATATACAGTCACTGAAGGTCTTTATATACAGTCACTGATCCTCTTTATATACAGTCACTGATCCTCTTTATATACAGTCACTGATCATCTTTATATACAGTCACTGATGATCTTTATATACAGTCACTGATCATCTTTATATACAGTCACTGATCCTCTTTATATGCAGTCACTGATCATCTTTATATACAGTCACTGATCATCTTTATATACAGTCACTGATCATCTTTATATACAGTCACTGATCCTCTTTATATACAGTCACTGATGGTCTTTATATACAGTCACTGATGGTCTTTATATACAGTCACTGATCATCTTTATATACAGTCACTGATCATCTTTATATACAGTCACTGATCATCTTTATGTACAGTCACTGATGGTCTTTATATACAGTCACTGATCATCTTTATATACAGTCACTGATCATCTTTATATACAGTCACTGATGGTCTTTATGTACAGTCACTGATGGTCTTTATATACAGTCACTGATCATCTTTATATACAGTCACTGATCCTCTTTATATACAGTCACTGATCATCTTTATATACAGTCACTGATCATCTTTATGTACAGTCACTGATGGTCTTTATATACAGTCACTGATCATCTTTATATACAGTCACTGATCATCTTTATATACAGTCACTGATGGTCTTTATATACAGTCACTGATGGTCTGTATATACAGTCACTGATGATCTTTATGTACAGTCACTGATGGTCTTTATATACAGTCACTGATCCTCTTTATATACAGTCACTGATGGTCTTTATATACAGTCACTGATCATCTTTATATACAGTCACTGATGGTCTTTATATACAGTCACTGATCATCTTTATATACAGTCACTGATCATCTTTATGTACAGTCACTGATCATCTTTATATACAGTCACTGATCATCTTTATGTACAGTCACTGATCATCTTTATATACAGTCACTGGTGGTCTTTATATACAGTCACTGATGGTCTCTATATACAGTCATAACAACATGTGTACAGAAACACCCCACCCCCAGCAGTTGGATTTTGATTGACAGCTGTCACTCCTCCTGTTACCAGGGCGACAGGTCATCTCTGAATCTTAAAGTGATCCATGACAGGGCAGGAAGTGAGAGAGTGGGTCAGAGTGATAGAGAGACCATCAGTAGGTCAGCAGAGAGAGAGAGCAGCTCCACAATGAGCTCTTTTCATTCACATGAAGGAAAAACTTTCCGTGTGGTTCACGGTCTCTGAGAACACAACCGTCACTTTAACTTTAACATGTCAGAGGAAAACAAGACTTCTTCAGCTGCTTCACTTTTTAAAACTGAAAATACAAACGTGGTAATAAAACTCTATTTTAAATAATTTTATTCTATTTGGTAGTTTTAGTTTTATTTGTGCTAATTCTCTAAATGTTGCTATAAAATAAAGTGTATTATTATTATTGGAGAAGTTCCGCGCTGTCTGAACACTTCATTCAGATGAGTGTGATGTCATCAGCTGCTGGAGCTTCTGTTGTAAATGTTCAAGTGTTTTATAAAATGAGCAGGTTGGGGATTGTGTTCTCTGCTGCTGTGAAGGTGTTTGTGTGTGAAGGTTAAATCCACATAAACAAACACTGAAGTCAGACAACAGACGCCATGAGTGAGCTGCCCAGACACTGACGACTTCCTGTGAAACTCCACGTCTCCAGGACGACAAAGTGAAAAACACAGAGTCAGTCCTAAAGACATCAACATCAAGAATGGACATCCAGAAACATCGAGAAACTTCCAGAAACATCGAGAAACTTCCAGAAACATCGAGAAACTTCAAGAAACATCGAGAAACTTCCAGAAACATCGAGAAACTTCAAGAAACATCGAGAAACAAGTCTTCTTCAATACAGCTGATGTTCATTTCGTAAACTATGATCCATTTACAGTAAAATAGACCATAAATCTCCGGATGTAATGGGGGGGGATACCACAGTGTGATTGACAATGTATTGAAGTACTGTCCAATGAGTGCAGGTGTAGGTGGGGCTTGTCCCCGAGCTCTCAGTCAGGCTCCACCCCCTGCTCCTCCAAATATGGTTACTTCTGCTTTCAAAAAACCAAGATGGCGCTGAACACAATGTCAAACTGAGGCTTCAGAACATCAGCTAACAAACCAACGGTAATGTTATAATGACGGTTGTTAGTTGCTGCTGATGTCAATCAATCAAATTGTATCTGTATTGTCTCATATTCACAAATCACAGTTTGTCTCATAGATCTTAACAAGGAGCAACATCCTCTGTTCTTAAAGGTCCAGTGTGTAAGATTCAAGTGAAAGGTTCTATCGGCAGAACATTTATATAAAATAATCCTAGTGATGTTTTCACTTGTGTTTCATCTAAATTGTACAAATTGTTGTTTTCTTTACCCTAGAATGGGCCCTTTATTTAAAAAAAATATATTTAAATACTTTATGTTTCAATACTTTAATGGAAAAGTGTGTCAAAGTATTTATACATAAGAAAATGTCTGATAGAGATGAAAGGAGCAGCAAAGGTCTAACACCGGTCTAACACTGGTCTAACACTGGTCTAACACCGGTCTAACACTGGTCTAACACCAGTCTAACCCTGGTCTAACACTGGTCTAACACCAGTCTAACACCGGTCTAACACCGGTCTAACACTGGTCTAACACCGGTCTAACACTGGTCTAACACTGGTCTAACACCAGTCTAACCCTGGTCTAACACTGGTCTAACACCAGTCTAACCCTGGTCTAACACTGGTCTAACACCAGTCTAACCCTGGTCTAACACTGGTCTAACACTGGTCTAACACCGGTCTAACACTGGTCTAACACTGGTCTAACACTGGTCTAACACCAGTCTAACACTGGTCTAACACCAGTCTAACACTGGTCTAACACTGGTCTAACACTGGTCTAACACCAGTCTAACACCAGTCTAACACCGGTCTAACACTGGTCTAACCCTGGTCTAACACTGGTCTAACACCAGTCTAACCCTGTCTAACACTGGTCTAACACTGGTCTAACACCGGTCTAACACTGGTCTAACACTGGTCTAACACCAGTCTAACACTGGTCTAACACTGGTCTAACACCAGTCTAACACCGGTCTAACACTGGTCTTACACCAGTCTAACACTGGTCTAACACTGGTCTAACACCAGTCTAACACCGGTCTAACACCAGTGTAACACCGGTCTAACACTGGTCTAACATCAGTGTAACACTGGTCTAACACCAGTCTAACCCTGGTCTAACACTGGTCTAACACCGGTCTAACACTGGTCTAACACTGGTCTGGTCTAACACTGGTCTAACACTGGTCTGGTCTAACACTGGTCTAACACTGGTCTAACACCAGTGTAACACTGGTCTAACACTGGTCTAACACTGGTCTGGTCTAACACTGGTCTAACACTGGTCTGGTCTAACACTGGTCTAACACTGGTCTAACACCAGTGTAACACTGGTCTAACACCAGTCTAACACTGGTCTAACACCAGTCTAACCCTGGTCTGGTCTAACACCAGTCTAACACTGGTCAAACACCGGTCTAACACTGGTCTGGTCTAACACTGGTCTAACACTGGTCTAACACCAGTCTAACACTGGTCTGGTCTAACACTGGTCTAACACTGGTCTAACACCAGTCTAACACTGGTCTGGTCTAACACTGGTCTAACACTGGTCTAACACCAGTCTAACACTGGTCTAACACCAGTGTAACACTGGTCTAACACCAGTCTAACACTGGTCAAACACCGGTCTAACACTGGTCTGGTCTAACACTGGTCTAACACTGGTCAAACACCGGTCTAACACTGGTCTGGTCTAACACTGGTCTAACACTGGTCTAACACCAGTCTAACACTGGTCTAACACCAGTCTAACACTGGTCTAACAACAGACACAGACAAGCTTTAAATTCACAGATTCTTATTTTATGTGTTTCTTTAAAAGGATCATTTGAAGTAAAAAGGTCAAATATTTGACCCTTTTCTTTGTTGAACGTAATAATAAACAGAAAATCTGTGGTTTAGAGCAAAAATCTTTCAGACATTTTTCAGTTTTCTGATGCTTCACTTCATCAATAGAGACAATATCTGTTAGTAACAGACCCATTTAAATGGCCACAAGTCTGCGGACACAGCTTGTCCATGAGTTGAAAATGTCCGTTTTGTTTTTATCAACACACACTGGTGTCAAAGTTCAGCCGTGTGTTTTGTGTCAATGTGTAATGAAAGAGGAAAGTGAGGTCAAAGTTCATTTTAAAGATTTTAAAGCAGGTTTAATAGAAACAGAAGCAGCAGACTCACCAGAGACGAACAGACCAACACAACGACTCAGACTGAAAAAATGAAAAGTGAAAAACGGTCACTGAGATCATTCACAGCTCCAGTTCTCTGTCAGTGTCTCTCTCTCTCTCTCTCTCTCTGAGGTGTGGCCCCGAACAGGAAACCCATCCTCCCCCTCCTCCTCCTCTGTTCCTGGTCACACAGCGCCTCCTGCTGCCTGACACACAGCTGCTCCATCAACACCACTAACAGAAGTCACGTCAGTAACATGTGTTGATGAGACTTTAATGTGATAAAGAGGGAGAAGAGGAAGGAGCAGCTGGGAAGAGAAGAGAATGTGTCCCCGACATTCTAGACCTTCAGCAGCAGAACTAAGATCTAAGACAAACCTGGACCGGCTCGAACTATAACTTTATCCTAAAGGAAGGTTTGAATCTTCAACGTACAGAGGGAGTCTGCCTCCAGAACTGAAGCTGAGATGATTCCACAGGAGAGGAGCTTAATGCTGAAGCTCTGGCTCCTCCTCTGCTTTAGAGACTTTAGGGACAACATCCTGAATTCTGGGAGCTCAGGGCTCTAGTGGTGATAAGGTACTATCAGCTCTTTATGGTTTGATGCTGCCATATTATTAATGTAGGTGAGGAGGAGGGTTTTAAATTCTAAATGTAACAGGAAGCCAGTGTAGTGAAGCTAACACAGGAGACATGTGGTCTCTGGTCCTGGTTCTCTTCAGGACACGTGCTGCAGCATTTAGGACAAACTGCAGAGTCTTTAACGACTTCCTGCTGGAGCCTGATAATAAGGAATTACAATAATCACGTCTGGATGGAACAAAGGCGTGGACTCGTTCTTCTGCATCTTTTTGAGACATGATGTTTGAGATGTTAAACCAGTGAAAGAAGGCGGTCCTAGAAATTTGTTTTAAATAAGAATCAAAGGACAAATCAGGATCAAAGATGATTCCTGACTGTTTCACTGGAAGCAAGGGGAATGTTGTCTAGCGCAGCTTCATCATTAGATCATTTATCTCTAACGTGTTTCGGGCCAAGTATGAGAACCTCTGTTTTATCTGAGTTTAATAAGACAAAATTACAGCTCATCCAGGTTTTTATGTCCTTGAGACATGTTTGGAGTTTAGTTAATTGATGACACTGTTCAGGTTTTATTGACAAGTATAACTGGGCGTCATCTGCATAGCAGTAGACATTTACTGAGTGTGTCCTGATAATGTTTCCTAGTGGAAGCTTATATAATGAGAATAAAATTGGGCCGAGCACAGAGCCCTGTGGAACACCGTGGTTAACTCTGGTGCACACAGATGACTCATCAATAATTTAGACGAATTGGAAACGATCTGAAAAATAAGATTTAAACCAGTTGAGGGCGGTTCCTTTAATGCTAATGAACTGTTCTAGTCTCTGTAATAAAATGTGATGGTCAATTGTGTTGAATGCTGCACTGAGATCTAACAGGACGAGGACAGACACAAACATCTGGAGCTATTAGAAGCTCATTAGTGACTTTAACCAGGACTGTCTCCGTGCTGTGATTGGCTCTAAACCCCGACTGAAAGTCTTCACATTACTTTCCTGGAGAAACTCTCACAGCTGATTGGCTACAACCTTCTCAGGAGTTTAGACAGGAAGGGGAGGTTGGATATCGGTCTGTAGTTGAAAACCTTCGGGTCCAGGGTGGTTGTTTGAGGAGGGGTTTGATTACAGCTAGTTTAAAGGACTGTGGTACATCCTGATGATAATGACAGATTGATTGTGTTCAGTAACGAACTGTCAATTAGGGGCAAAATTTCTTCAAGTCATTTTGTAGGAATGGGATCTAAGATACAAGTTGTTGGTTTAGAACATGAGATTATTCTGGTCAGCTGATCAAGGCTGATCAGAGAGAAGCTGTCAAAAATAATCAGTAAAAGATTCTCAGCAGTTTCTGAGATTTCTGTTCTTGGTGATGTATTAGTGACAATTGAGGGCAGGAGATGGTTGATTGTATTTGTTCATAAAGATATTGCTCCTCAGGGATGGAGGGATACTGGGTTCGGTGGAGGTGTGACTCTCTGTCAGCTCCAGAGCTGAAGAGAAACCTGGGGTCGTTTTTATTTTCTTCTATTAGTGTGGAGTAGCAGGCAGCTCTTGCTTTGTGGAGCCTTCTTATAAACTTTAACACTATTCTTCCAGGCGAGGAGATATTCAACACGGTTGTGATTGTAATTTGGAAATTATTTCCTTAAATTTAGCTACAGCACTATCAGGTAGACATCTAGAAAAGGAGTTTTTCATTAATGGCATGTTATCTATATATAATAAGAAGAAATAATGAGAAATCAAAGGTTATTAAATGAAGGTCTGATAGAACAGGATCATGTGGAATCACGATTAGATGTTTTGACACCATGATAGAACAAGTGTGTGGTCACAACAATGGGTTGTGAGTCTAATATTGAACTAAATCATTACCATTGTCAACATGTATATTAAAGTCACAGACAATAATAACTTGTTTCAGGTTTAATAAGAAGTTTTAGTCTGAAACACAGACCGTGCTGTGTTTTATTTTGAAAGGTGTAACAGGAAGTGATCCAGTGATTGACGCAGGAGAAGCTGCAGCAGCGGAACAAAGAAGAAGAGACAGAAAAAGGTAAAAACTACGTTTCTCTGCCGCCATCTTTTATCTTCTACTGTTTCTGTGTTACATCTGGTCCCGGTAACCGTCTCTGCTGTCGAGTCCCGCCGCGCCTTCAGTCCCGGTAAACCCGGTAAACCCGTTAAACCCGTTAAAACCGGTAAAAACCCGTTAAAACCCGTTAAAACCGACGTTCGACTGAAACACCAACATGTTCCGGATTCTTTGTGGTAAAGCGGATTTACCGCCTGAATCAGTTCGAGCCCCGGGCAACGCCTATAACATCCATCCAATAATAACCACACCTATCACCAATAGTGACGCCATTTTATCAGGAGAGACAGACAGACAGAGAGAGAGACAGAGAGAGAGACAGACGGAGAGACAGAGAGAGAGACAGACGGAGAGAGAGAGAGACATACAGAGAGACAGAGAGAGACAAACGGAGAGAGAGAGACATACAGAGAGACAGAGAGACAGACGGAGAGAGAGAGAGACATACAGAGAGAGAGAGACAGACGGAGAGAGAGAGAGAGACATACAGAGAGAGAGAGAGACATACAGAGAGACAGAGAGAGACAAACGGAGAGAGAGAGACATACAGAGAGACAGAGAGACAGACGGAGAGAGAGAGAGACATACAGAGAGAGAGAGAGAGACATACAGAGAGACAAACGGAGAGAGAGAGACAGAGAGAGAGAGAGAGAGACAGACGGAGAGAGAGAGAGACAGAGAGACAGACAGAGAGAGAGAGACATACAGAGAGACATACAGAGAGAGAGAGACATACATAGAGACAGAGAGAGACAAACGGAGAGAGAGAGACATAGAGAGAGAGAGACAGAGGGACAGAGAGAAAGAAGGAGAGACAGACAGACAGACAGAGAGAGAGAGACGGAGAGAGAGAGAGACATACAGAGAGAGAGAGAAAGACAGACGGACAAGGAGAGAGAGACAGAGGGACAGAGAGAAAGAAGGAGAGACAGACGGAGAGTGACAGACAGACAGAATAGAAAGACAGGAGCTGTGATGGTCCTTCAGGTCAGAGGACACAGCTTCTTCCTAGTCTGTCCACCAGTTGTCTAATCTGTCCATCCAGTCTCTTCCTGTCAGCTGCTATCATCAAACCACAGTCACAGAGTGTTCAGCAGCGCCCCCTGTAGTGTCCTGAGCACATATTAATATGTCCAACGACAAACAGGGACGTCAACAATCCACATCTGGATCTATTAATAATCATCATTTTAAAAACAGGAAGCATTTGAACTGATGTTGATCACCATGGTAACAGCTGAAGCATCAGATCAGGTTCATGTTTTTATTTCAGAATAAAGTGTTTTGTGTTCTGTCCTGTTTCAATAAAGTTAGTGTTGAAGTTCCAGACGGAGGTTGTGTGTCAGCGTCACTGCTGTAAACAGCTCACACTAAAAATACAACGTTGAAAATAACCTGAAGGAACTGCTCCGTCTTCACTGGACCAGAATTATTTCTCCTCTTCACGTAAATAAAATGTTTAATCTGTCGCCACGTGTTTGAAAACTTGAAGCTGAGAAATATTCAGATACAAATGATAAGTTTTCTCTCGTCGAGTCAAAGTTCACCAGAAAACGTGTGAATTGTTTTGTACCTGCGGAGCCACGCTGTGCACAAAACGTATCTGTTGACGTTAGAGAACCTTCTGCTAACGTCTGTTCCTGTCTCAGGTTTAAAGATGAAGGAGAAGTCAAACAGCCAATACGAGTCCTTCCACTTCTGGAGGCAGCCAATCCCAGCCCTCGATCTGTCCGAGCTGGAGGATCTAGGTTTGACTGACGGTCAGTCGACCAATGGCAGAAAAGGAAAAGACAAGCCGTCCAAACTTAGGCGTCAGAACGAGGAGGTGAGAGAGGACGACTTTACTTTGAGTGTTTGATCCCCTGACTTCATGTGTGTTGATTAATCTGCCAACGAGAATCAGTTTTATTCATGTTTTAGTCGTATTTAAAACATCTACGTCTTCATTACAAAACCACTTTGTTCTGCTGCCAGCAGGTGGGGCTGTGACTCACCTGTCACCAGGTTTGATTCCTGTTCGTGTTGACTCCGTCTTCTCTTCTTCTCTCCACAGACGAAGCTGCAGGAGTTTTCCTCCTTTAACTACTGGAGATCTCCAATCGCTGAGGTGGACGCTCTGCTCGCCGACCTCAACCTGCTGCTGTGAGAGTGGCCTCAACTGACCTCTGACCCCCTGATCACCTGACCTGTGACCCCAGACTACATGTCCCCAGACCACCTCTCACCAGCCTCACTTGATCTGTGACCCCGGATCCTGGATTAGTCTCTTGCTCCAGCTTGAAGTTTTTCTTTAGAAGCATTTACAGAACATTTGTGTTTTTTAGTGAATTCGTCAGAAAATTAAAAACCAGAGTCTGCAGAGACTGGTTCTGGTCCTGGTTCAGATTCTGGTTCAGATTAGCGTCCGTCAGCTTCGTGCTCACTCTGACCCAGTGGTGTATGAAGATGCATCACACTCACTGAAGATGTGATGATGTCATAGTGAAGAACTGATGGAACAGGAAGTGGATCACAGGAAGAGGAAATCATGACATCATCGGGTCTCCGTTATGAATGTGATGCACCTCTCGAGTATTTGTCCATGTCTGATCAATAATTTATCATTATCACTTTATTTCAGATAATGACCCGAATGTTCTTCATTGTCACATAAATTATTTATTTATTAGACGAGTTCTACCTGTGAGACGTTTCATCAGTTTCTATTTGTGCCTTTTTTCTTTTCACCTTCAGCTGCTTTGTTCAGTCGTCTTGATTATTTATTGATTTCTCATGCTGCTGTTTGACCCACTTTGAGAAAGTCCTGTCAGAATGTAATGTTCACACTCACCAATAAAACGTCATTGATTGAGCGACATCACTTTGATCTCTGATCGGTTTCTTCTGAAATACATCAAGCTTCTAAAACAGTGAAAACACATTTGAACTGGAAACCTGTGATTTCACTGGATCCAGTTTAATGTGAAGTGATGCTACTGTAAATTAAAATATGGTTAAACATCAAACTGTAAAACTAAAACAAAGGTTTTAATATTAAAATAATTATAGAACAAACTTTGTTTTTGCTGCAGATTAAAAAAAAGTTTATCATGCATCTATGACAATCGCATCAGGAAAATATTAGAAAATGTACTTAAACGAAAAAATTAAAAGTATATGAAGTCTTTATTTGTATTTGAAATTCTTTCAGAAATATCAAATTTAAACTTTGAAGATCTGATTTAAGTATTTTTCTTCCATTGATCCTGTGACGTTCCCAGGGCTGATGGGATGTGTAGTTCTGTCTACTCCCAGGTGGACGTGTCCTGTGATTTGACACTGATCAATAAATATAATCAATCACAATCATGAGTTGACGTAAAAAATTATAATTGTGTGTTTTATTAATGATCAATACTAATAAACGGCTGCAGGGCTGCAGGTGAACTGTAGGGGGCGCGCTGACGTCGGGACCCACCCACACCGAGGTCAACCTCTGGCTCCTGTTCCGGTGTCGCAGAGCCGCCATCTTGTTTTCACATAAGCCCCTCCCCCTGCAGGTGAGCACCTGTCACCGCCTCAGTGACGTCATCCGAAGCTGCTTTAGCTTCCCTTGCTAACAGTCTGTACAAGCTAACGGCTAACAAAGCTAGCTGCTAAAAAAGCGCGTCAAATGACACGAAGGAATGAGCACACCTCCTGTTTGGAGTTTCAACATAAAATACAGATTGAGAGAGTATATGCAATGAGCTGCATTCAAAAGCAAAGAACCTGATTCAGATGTAAATAACTGCACTGGTTCGTTAATTTATCATAAATCAACTGACACTAGTCATTGCTGGATATAACCAGAGTAACAGAGTTGAGGAGCTTTAACGTCACAAAGTACAACACGTTAACTTCTGCTCCACACAAATATTATGCCACTGATATATTATTTTAATTACATCTTCAAGCCAAACTATTCTTTATCTAATGTTAAAATCTTTGTGAACTGATTTTTTACTTTTCTGATGAAATGAAACCTTTTACTTAGAAACTGACATTTATATTTAAAGAATAATGACATGTATGAAATCATGATTTTTCTGTTTGCAGATAAATATTGTAACTTTCAACTATCGTCAATGAATCGTCTATAAATATTACAACTCTGTAAAGTTGAACGTCTTCAAACGTCCAAACTCACACAGACACACAAACATAACGTTATCGTTCATTATGACAAAGAATCATCACGTCAGAAATGGAAAATATGACATCATGTTACAATAATATTATCTAACTCGATTTCTCTGTTGTAACCAAATTAGACAGAATTCATATATTTAATAATACTTATTTGTCTTCGTCGTTGTATCGGGGAGTTTCAGCTTTGGTGACTTTACTTTGAAAAATAGAAGTGTTCTGTTCTGCAACCTGATAAGAACTAAGAGAAAAAGACAGACGCTCTTATTTTGAAGGCTGGAGCCCAGACTTCCGGGCGCAGCGGCCTCCTCTGGGTGATTGACGCAGTAAACAAGCAGGAGACGCGGCGGCGGCGCAGAAACTCCGGATCTGATCTTTGTGAATTCAAGTGCGCACAGAAGTCTGCGCTGTTCTGCTCAACGCTGCGACTCCAGCGCGAAAACCTGCACAAACCTGCGCTTGGTTCGGCTAACGGGTTAGCGTGCTAGCATTAGCCGAGAGGAGCGCGGTCCTGCTCCTCACTGAACCGGACACGGTGAGTATCTGAGCCGCCGAGCTCCGGAGGATTCAGGCCAGTTTAACACGGACAGTGACCGGGCCAGGCACCGGGGCACCGGGACAGGGACCGGGCTCTGCTCCGGTGCTTGTTCCGCGGTGCCGCTGCAGAAGCTCGTTAACCGGATGTGGAAGTAGTTTTTTCTCCGGGTGTAAAATAGGAAATTTCTCTGTGACTTCCCCCGGAAAACCAACAAGTTAATATCAAACGGTTTCCTGTCGGTGTGGGTGTCCGTGAGTCGGTGCAGCTGCTCCCGGTGTCTACCGGCGGCGGTGGGGACCCTCATCCCGGTGGGGACGTGGCACATGGCGGATTCTTTCTGTCCGTGAAGGCGCGTAAAATGGCTCCTCGTCCCGCTCCGCTGCTCCACACTCGCTGCCGCTGGTTAACTCCGGGCTTCCATTATCGGACACGCCGTATAGCTAACTCCGTTAGCGTGGCTCACTTTCCGACCTAATACAACTATGGCCGCCCGAAGAAACGCAGACATCCCACAATACCCGTGTCTTGCGTTTAAACCCGGATAGCACGCGTGCTGTGATTTTTATTCAGTTTGGTCTCAAACATGTTCACGATGTTAGCGCCCAAAACAAACGCTACTCTGGTTCCATTATCGGACAGGCGTTCAGCTTTTCTGCTGCTGAATCTGATAAACGTGCTGATCAATAATCAGCCTGAGGTGATCGATCAGAAGTTCACTGTTTCAAACATCAGACACTTTGATTTGACCATCACAGATACATCGACTGATTCTAATCAGCCAATCAGCTGATTGACACCGTTTAATGACATCCGAGCGTAAATCGCATTCTGTATGTTGTAAAATCATTAACATGTAAAAAACATGTTTACTGGTTTTACTGCTTCTAATAATCAATTTCATTATTGATTAACCGTGATGCTTTTCTCAGTAAATAGTTTTTTGTAAACTTGCAGATGTGAGGTTTCACAGTAAGTTTCTGTAAATTTAGATTTTGACAAACTAAACTGAATGAATTTGATATTTGGACCAAACCAAAATTATCCTAACGTAAAGTGTTAAATGTTACTGATACTATTACTAATGAAATAATAATCGTATTTGATGTATCAGCTGTTTAAAACAAGCTGTTATTTGCAATAAAATCAAAGAATCAGGAGCTGAAGAGAATAACAAGACAAAAAAGGATTTGAATGTTTTGTGATAAAAGCTAAATTACATTTTTCTTCTATCTGAAAAAGTTAATTTTTATATTTGTAAATATTTTTTTTAAATAATGTGAAGAAATATTGAGATTTCATCAAACATCTCAGTACGAAGCAGGAACAGACAAACAACCCAAACTGAATGTTGTAACCTGCATCATACTGAAATAACACACACACATTGAACAGTTGTTGGGAAGTTCTGAGTTTAATGAACATTTATCAGCTGTTTGTTATGCGACACATAAACATTACAAAGTTTTATGTTAAAATAAAGGTCACATGATGTTTCCCTTCAACAAAATCTGCCTGCGTGTGTTCCTGAAACAGGATGCGATGTCACAATTCTCACTTGCATCTCAGTTTGTAAACCCTGAGCAAAGAGTTTCTGTTCGTCAAAGTTAACAGAGATGAAGCAAACGGAGGTGGGGCTGGCGTTCGTACTTTGACGTGTTGTCTCCTGCGTCTGTCTCTGCGTCAGATGTCGTTGGTGGACCTCGGCAAGCGTCTGCTGGAGGCGGCTCGTAAAGGTCAGGACGATGAGGTCAGAAACCTGATGGCCAACGGAGCGCCGTTTACTACCGACTGGGTGAGATGAAAAAATCAATTCATGATTCATCTGTTTTTATGTGATCTGATTATGAATTAAAAACAATACGTGTGTGTCTCCTGTAGTTAGGGACGTCCCCCCTCCACCTGGCCGCTCAGCACGGTCATTACTCCACTGCCGACGTCCTGCTCAGAGCCGGCGTCAGCAGGGACGCCCGCACCAAAGTGGACAGGACGCCGTTGCACATGGCCGCCGCAGAGGGACACACCATCATCGTGGAGCTGCTGGTCCGAGTAAGAAGAGCTCAGATGAATCTGGATTTAATTTAGACTTGTTACATCGTTAAAGTCTGCGTTCAGTGCGTCGTCAGCCGATTACTTCTCCACGTCAGTTTTTCCTCTGATGTTAAAATCAACATCAAAGTGAAACTTATTTGAAATAAAAAAAGTTTTAAAATTAAATGTTTTTTAGATATTTTATTTACCAAAGTAAAGTCCAGTAAAAACTACCAATTCTCAAATTTACTATAAATCTATGAAGCAGTTGTGTGTTTAAAACTGTTTTTACTTTTCAGAGCGGCGCAGACATCAACGCCAAAGACATGCTGAAGATGACGGCGCTGCACTGGGCGGCTCAGCACGGACACCACGGCGTGGCCGAGACGCTCATCAAGCACGGAGCAGACGTGCACTCGCTCAGCAAGTTTGACAAGACGCCATTCGACATCGCTGTCGACATCCAGAACACCGAGCTGATGCTGCAGCTGCAGGTGAGACAACATCCCGACGTCTGGTTGGTTATTGTGTCAGATCTACAGTACAGTAACTGTGTGTGTGTGTGTGTGTGTGTGTGTGTGTGTGTGTGTAGGAGGGTATGCAGAACCAGGTGAACATGAACCAGGTGAGTATGAATGTGGAGACGAGCTCCACCACCAACCAACCACAGTTCATCATCCAGGGAATACCTGCATTACAGGGGGGCGTGGTCAACCTGGCAGAGCTGCTCAACAAGGCCAATGCAGGTATGACATCACTCACACACTCTCACTCACTCCCTCTCACACACTCTCTCACACTCGGATGTGATGTTAATGTTTCAGGAGATTCAGAGGAGGCGATGGCGGCCAGCGCTCTGGACTCCAACATCCAACACGCCA
Organism: Hippoglossus hippoglossus; assembly: GCF_009819705.1. Taxonomy (NCBI): domain Eukaryota; kingdom Metazoa; phylum Chordata; class Actinopteri; order Pleuronectiformes; family Pleuronectidae; genus Hippoglossus; species Hippoglossus hippoglossus. The sequence goes on from NC_047161.1 coordinate 182,443, forward strand.
CTGTTGTCAACGAGGGCGGTCAGAGGGTCATCACCATAGTAACGGACCAGCATGGCAACCTGCAGACAACTGGAGGAATGTCTCAACCGTTCTTCGTGACCATGCAGCACGGACAACAGAGTACGAACTTTAAACATCCTTCATCCAGTTTGTTATTTTCTGAGTCACGTGATGACGCTAACTGTGTTTGTTTGTGGTCAGTGCTGGCAGTCCCAGCCAACGCAGTGACAGAGGAGGTGGTGACGGAGGAGCCGCACCCCCCACCCACCCGGAAGAGGAAGCTGGAGGTAACCAGCAACCACAACGACACAGGAGAGACGGTGAGCTGACGCCATGATGTGATGTTTAACACTAAAGTTTATATATGTAGGGCCAACGAATATTCCCCTGGTTCCATTTTTTTCCTATAAAAACATAATATAAAAAAAAACACTTTATATAATTTCTCACAATCCTAAGTGACGTCGTGGGGCACAGGGTCAGGGTTCTTCAATTGACCAGAACTTGGCTGTAAAGTATAAAATTTGCAGGGTTAGGGTTAACCCTTAAGGTTAGGGTTAACCCTAAACCCTTAAGGCTGATGGGAAAATTGTCACACACAGTGTCCCACTGTAAAAACGTCTTTAAATCTTTAGTACTGAGACACACACAGATCTATATTTTTAATAGTGTAACACAGATGGGTGTTGATTTCTTCTATGCTGACTATTAAGTATTCATGGGGGCAGAGCACGACACATTTATTGAGGTCTAAAAAATAACCATTAAATTTAACTTTAAATATGGAGCCAAAGATGGTCAGTTCACTGAAAACTAGAAATGTGACTTGAAACAATAAATCATAGAAGCAGCAGGTTGTCGGGTCCGACTCATTCAAACAGGAACATGTGGGGACATCCAGGCGAGGGGCGGAGCCTGTAGAGCAGCAGGTTGTCGGGTCCGACTCATTCAAACAGGAACATGTGGGGACATTCAGGCGAGGGGCGGAGCCTGTAGAGCAGCAGGTTGTCGGGTCCGACTCGTTCAAACAGGAACATGTGGGGACATTCAGGCGAGGGGCGGAGCCTGTAGAGCAGCAGGTTGTCGGGTCCGACTCATTCAAACAGGAACATGTGGGGACATTCAGGCGAGGGGCGGAGCCTGTAGAGCAGCAGGTTGTCGGGTCCGACTCATTCAAACAGGAACATGTGGGGACATTCAGGCGAGGGGCGGAGCCTGTAGAGCAGCAGGGGCGGAGCCTGTAGAGCAGCAGGAGGCCGGACATGACGTATAAACTCTGCTGTGGAAAGATCAGTGTTGTTGTTTACATCTCATCCACACCGGCGTCGGCCCTCATCACCAGAAGATCTGGAACCTCCTCGTGTTTCCAAGTGGACGTCTTCGTCTTCTACGTGTACGGCTCCTCTTCTTCGTCCTGAGATCTTTGTGTTCTTTCAGTTTCACGTCCGTCACGAGTTAGAAACCTCATCAACACGTCCACTCGCTCTCTGGGAAGCTTCCACACATTGTCCTGCTGTTTTCTCACATGAACTCACTCTGACATTATCTGTTTTGACTGTGACATGACCTCTTCCTCCTCCTCCTCCTCCTCCAGGAGTTGTTGCAGAGGCAGCTGGTGGAGGCCAACAGGAAGGCGCAGGAATACCGACAGCAGCTGATGTGTAAAGAGCAGGAGGCCGAGGAGTATCGCATCAAACTGGAGGCCATGTCCCAGAGTCAGGCCAACAGCACCAGTGTCAACGCCGGCACCCTGACCGCCGCCAACGCTGCGGCCAGCCCGGAGGAAGTGGTGGGAGGAGATGAGGACGAAGAGGAAGGAGCTGCCAGCATGGTGGAGGAGGAGGGCGAGATGGTTGTGCTGCCGGATGGAGGCATCATCATGGAGGGGGAGGAGGGTCAGGTGACGCTGGTGGAGGCAGGGGGTGAAACAACGGAGGTCAGCTCCTAACAGAGAAGGTGGGGGGGAGGAGGAGGGAGTGATGCCAACAAAGAGACGCATCATAACAGCAGAGGGTCAGTTTGACTCACAAGTTTGATTCCCATTGAACAGAGTGATGGAGGAGCTGAGTCGGATGATTTTAACTGCGCCATTTTGAATCCCCAACAGAAGAGACAAAATGGTTTCTTAAACAGTAGTATGAGGAAGGTGGACTAAGAAATCATTACATCGAGTTTCAGTCGTGAACCATTTTGAAAGATTTGATAATGTTCTGGGGTGGAGAAGCAAAAACAAGAACAATAAACAGAAAACTGGCCGAGGCCAAAATGAGCACAATGGTGGAATTTAGTTGTGCACCATTTTGATTCCCCCGAAAATTGATTCAACAGGAGTGATGAACAAAATGGCTGCTACAAAAAGTTAGACTGAAAACCGAAAATGACAGTGGATTTCAGTCATGCACCACTTTGACCTGTTCTTCAGAGAGGGAGACAAAATGGCTTCCCCAAAGAACTCCAACAGCAAGAAAAGGAAAGACTGAAAAAAACCTAAATAAACACGAAGGAACTCAGACCTGCGCCATTTTGATTTCTTGAAAGATTTGATACTAACACAAGAGGAGAAACAAAATGGCTTCACCCAGAAGAAGAGGAAAGTGAAAACAAAACATGATGTCCAGTTGGAGTCATGTTCCCACTAACTCTGTTAACCGAATACTTTTCACTATAGAGGATGGATGCAAAATGGCTGCAGATACAAATTAAGCTGGAATAAAGAATCCAATGATTGTGTTCAGGAGGAGGTGGGAGCCCAAGTCGGACGTGACGACGACCTGGACACGCCCCCGTTTGTTTGATTAACGTCACGTCCCAGTCGGACTCAGAGTTACTGCGTGAGGACTAAACCTGGTTTGTGTAAAATAATTCTCAGAAAGTTTGTTTTTAACATTGTTTTGGTCACAGATGGCTCCTCACGCTGGAGCCATTTGTGTCCCTTTTTATTTCTGTCATATTCAGTTTTACTGGTGAAACAAACCATCACAGCTGTTCGTCTGACGCCTTTAACCTGGGACCACGTTGCTCCTTTTTAAAATCCAGCTACTATAACTTTTCCATTGGTTGCACCATTTTGCTTCCTCAGAAGGAAACAAGGCAACAACAGAAGATTTTAGTTTGGACTAAACAACTTCCTGTTTTTTTCCCTTGTTCTGGTATTTTTATACTTTGTCTCTGGACGTTTTCGGATGTGACTTCCTGTGTAAAAAACGCAACAAACTTGTACGATTTCCTGTTGCGATGGCTCATGTTCTTTTTTCAGTCACTCGTTGACTTTAGTTAGAAAATAGAAAAATACCCTGAACTGAAGCAGATTCTTCATGAAACCTTCAATTACTCATTAATTGTGATTTTTTTTTTTTTTTTCGTCCAGTTCGTTTGCATCATCATGCCGTCGTAAACTCGGTTGCTTTCACGTAGCTGACACAAGCTCGCCTACCGATCCAATCATCGCCATTATTAATTAATTTGTGTTTTCACGTTAGCATTTCTCACAGTTGAACGTCTTCATGAGTTAAAACCTTCATAGAAAATCCAAAAGAAAAACTGAAAGTTCAAATGTTCATGAGACCTTCATCGTTAAACTGTGAAAACCAACTCAGGTTCTGTTGATAAATTTATTGATTAATTGGCTAATGATTGTTTCAGCTGTGTTCGGTTCAATGCATCAGTTTTTAATGACCAACTTTTTCAGTGGATAATTGTTCATTATAATCACTTGTGTTTCTGTGACTTTTCATAAAACAGAGGAAATCACATCGACAGGTTTAATTTCACTCGTCTGTTCTCTGACCCATTTCCTTCCGTTCACTCATGAAAATGATCCGTTATCACTGGAAACACAAGTCGTCTTTACTCTTCGTTCAGAGTCGAGACAAACGTCCAGACTGAAACATCTTTTCTCAAAACGTTGCTGGAAATATTCTGAATTAATGTGTTTATCATCTTAATTAATAACTTTTTTAGTCCACAGAGAATTTAAAAAATCATAATAACGTCTAAATTCAGATGAACCCAAATATACAGTTAATAGTGGAAACTTGAGCTTTTAATGAAAAATATTCATATTTTGGAATAACTATTATGACTATTTAATGAAAATTTATCACAAAAATATTTTCTGTGGATGACTAAAAGGTTAATCAACTAAACATAAAATGTATTCTTGCCAAAATGCCCTAAACAGATATCATTTATTTGTTTTAAACCTAAAAATATTCAGTTTACTTTCCAACAAGGCAAAGAGATCTGGAGCGTTTCGTACTTTCACTTTAAAATGTCACTAAAATACTGATGAGGAATAGGAAACTCAGTTGTACATGAGGACGACTTCATTCGTCGGAACTCTGACACGTGAATCCACCAGAACAGAAAACAAGCTTCAGAGTGGATCTGAGGAAATATTAATTAAACGTGACCGTACATGTATGAACTAACAAAACCTTCTCTCTGCTGTACGTCGACAAATTCGAATTTTCTCTGCTGCAGAAGGAAATCGGCCTAAAAACACGAGTGTGAACGGACGAGTCAACATAAATGTGAAGTGTCTGAAGTTTCGGCTTTGTTTCTGGTCCAGTTTTTGCTGGTCTTGTTCTCCCTGGTTCATTCCCCCCGTATACAATCAGTAATGGATTCCTCCCTGTCAGCTGATTCTCATGTTTGGTGCGTCGAGCTCTTCGTCCTCCCATCACTGATTAATTTGAGTTGTTTTTATAAGCTCAACCTTTTTCTATGTACATAAAAAGTTGTATTTTTTTAACTGTACCTGAACGATGATGGATGACGGCTGCCTGCCCAGGTTAAAGTACTCAGAAATATAAATACTTGTTTTTTTGAATAACATCTTCTCTGTTTTGTGTTTGACACAGTGACACCTGAACGCTGCACGGGGCGTTCAGGGCCGATAACATTTCTCCCTGGTCATAATCAACATGACACATTTATAAAAGCCTGTTCAGTTTTTTAACCTCTTTTAAAAGTCGCCTTGATAAAAATTATTTAAGTGAAATGACACAACACTTAATTACAGCTGGAATTTATTTTATCAACAAGAAAATGCCTTAAATCTACGAAGACAAAATTATTAACGATGTTATTTCCACCTTATATTTAATAAGGCCCGCCCCTTTTTAGTTCAGTGGAGAAATGTACACAGATGGAGGAGGTAACAGGAAGTGATGTCACATGTTTAATCTATTTGATTATTTCATGAAAAGATCGACACTTTCTGCAACTTCCTGATTTTTATCGGTGTTTTTTGTGTGTTTGTTTTCATTCTGATTATAATCACATGATCAGGCTCCATGTAAACAAACCGGAAGTTTATTTAATTGATCCCCAAAAAATCGAAGATCTGCAAAAATACAGAAGAGAGGAGGGGGGGGGGGTGATTGGCTGAGACACCTGTCAATCAAGAGAAGAACGATGATGTTGCTCATATGAAATAACTACATTTCCCATGATCCTTTGTTAGACGCCGCCCCCCCCCCCGACATAATCCCACCCACCTCGTGGATTAAATGCGATCAGCTTTGATTGACGTACCCGTCGTCCAATCAGCGGCGGCGCAGAGGCACGCGGCCAACCGCGAGTGTGTGGGGGCGGGTCCGGGCGGAGGGGGCCGGGCGGAGGTATCATGGAGGATCAGTACAGACCCAGTACAGACCCAGTCCGTCAGAGGAGAGCAGCTCCGAGCACCGGGACCGCACCTCCGTTACCGAGCACACGAAGCACCGACACCGGCACCATGGACATGAAGAAGAGGATCAGTCTGGAGCTGCGGAGCCGGAACCCGGCGGAGGTGAGTCCCGCTCTTTTTAAAAGTGTTAAATACCCCGGGACGAGCCACCGGAGCCACCGGAGCAACCGGAGCCCGCCACCGACCACTCAACGGAAACTCAGCGGCGGGACTCGGTCACTTCAGTCCGGTAAACCGACAGCAGCGGACCCGGTGGATGTGGAAGCATCCCGCGGCTCGGTCCCCCCCCCCCCCGTCCCGGAGAATCTGTTATATTAAACCGTTAAAATTCATCTACCGTCACTAAATTCTCGGTCTTCACGGTTCAGCTTCGTCCCGGTTCATCAGAAACTTTAACTTTGAATCAGTCTCCGCCGCTCGGACAGACTCGGTTTTACCGGACCATTCCAGCCTCTAACGCAGAGTAACTTCGCGTCTGTCCGGTAATCAGAGCCGGTGTCCGGGGCTCGTCGCGGGGCTCCGTCCCGGTCGAACGCTGCGCACCGAGCAGCGGCGGGTCCTCGCTTCGTGAGCGGACATTTTAAGTCACTTCAAGTTCGACGGAAACAACGTTTAAAACGACGTTTTGTCAAACTGCGTCGTTACACTTGGTTAAGAACCGGATTTACCGGCGGATTTACCGGCGACGCTGAGGTTTTACTCGCTGCCTGGTCGCGACCCTGCTCGGTGGAGCGGAGGTCGGTCACAGACATTTTGAGCCGCAGCTCGGTGGTAACGCGTTACCGACTTAACGTTACTCTGAGCGGATTATCGTGGCGTCGACGCGGATTTAAACGAATACATCTATATTTAAAGTAACGTTACATCGTTACTGTAACGCGGGTGGAGGTGTTCGGTAAACAACGTCGCTAACGAGTCAAAATGGCGTTACCGAGGTTACCGAGGGTAGTTTAACTGTGTGTGTGTGTGTGTGTGTGTGTGTGTGTGTGTGTGTGTGTTAAACGGACTACAAACCGATCGGCGTCGGTCAAATAACACACACACACACACACACACACACACACACACACACACACACACACACACACACCCTCACTCACTCGTAGTGTTCGCTGGTGTCATGTTGTATGAGTGGGGGGGTGGCAGATGGTGTGTGTAGAGCCCCCCCCCCCAGCTTATAGTAGGTTAAACACGCACGCGCTCCGTGTCAGTGATGGTGGCCTCTGGTTTTCATTCTGAACCAGTGTCTGCTGCTTATATAACAACCAGAGGAATTCTGGGTAATATGAGCAAAGTCCTCACACAAACATTTACCTGTCTGTTGACACCCGTCTGTCTCTGTCTGTCTGTCTACACCCGTCTGTCTCTCTGTCTACACCCGTCTGTCTCTGTCTGTCTGTCTACACCCGTCTGTCTCTCTGTCTACACCCGTCTGTCTCTGTCTCTCTGTCTACACCCGTTTGTCTGTCTACACCCGTCTGTCTGTCTCTGTCTGTCTGTCTACACCTGTCTGTCTCTGTCTACACCCGTCTCTGTCTACACCCGTCTGTTGACACCCGTCTGTCTCTGTCTACACCCGTCTGTCTCTGTCTACACCCGTCTGTCTACACCCGTCTGTTGACACCCGTCTGTCTCTGTCTACACCCGTCTGTCTGTCTGTCTCTGTCTACACCCGTCTGTCTGTCTACACCCGTCTGTCTCTGTCTGTCTCTGTCTACACCCGTCTGTCTGTCTACACCCGTCTGTCTACACCCGTCTGTCTCTGTCTACACCCGTCTGTCTGTCTACACCCGTCTGTCTACACCCGTCTGTTGACACCCGTCTGTCTCTCTCTACACCCGTCTGTCTCTGTCTACACCCGTCTGTCTGTCTGTCTGTCTCTGTCTACACCCGTCTGTCTGTCTGTCTACGCCCGTCTGTCTCTGTCTACACCCGTCTGTCTCTGTCTACACCCGTCTGTCTGTCTGTCTGTCTACACCCGTCTGTCTACGCCCGTCTGTCTCTGTCTACGCCCCTCTGTCTCTGTCTACGCCCGTCTGTCTGTCTGTCTACGCCCGTCTCTTGACACCCGTCTGTCGGTCTGTCTGTCTACACCCATCTGTCTGTTTGTCTACACCCGTCTGTTGACACCCGTCTGTCTGTTTGTCTACACCCGTCTGTTGACACCCGTCTGTCTGTCTACACCCGTCTGTTGACACCCGTCTGTCTGTCTACGCCCGTCTCTTGACACCCGTCTGTCGGTCTGTCTGTCTACACCCATCTGTCTGTTTGTCTACACCCGTCTGTTGACACCCGTCTGTCTGTCTACACCCGTCTGTTGACACCCGTCTGTTGACACCCGTCTGTCTGTCTACACCCGTCTGTTGACACCCGTCTGTCTGTTTGTCTACACCCGTCTGTTGACACCCGTCTGTCTGTCTGTCTACACCCGTCTGTTGACACCCGTCTGTCTGTCTGTCTACACCCGTCTGTTGACACCCGTCTGTCTCCGCCTGTCTCCCCCTCAGATAGCGGAGCTGGTGGTGGACAACAGTCGCTCTGCGGACGGGGAGGTGGAAGGACTCTCAGACGACTTCAAGGAGCTGGAGTTCCTCAGCATGGTCAACGTGGGTCTGAGCTCTTTGGCTAAACTGCCGTCGCTGCCCAAACTACGTAAGGTAACAAAATATTAAAGGTTACCGGTTCTGCTGGTTACCCACCGTCCTGTGGAACATGTCAGAAATGTAGACTGTAAATAAAGATGTATCGCCCCCTGGTGGCTGGCTGCTCTATAGGTTATTAACCCTCCTCCTCCATGTTAGTGGACATATAAACGATCTGTGATTCTTTATAATCGTCTTCTCTTCTTCAGTTGGAGTTGAGCGACAACAACTTGTCTGGTTCTTTGGAAACTTTGTCAGAAAAATGTCCAAACCTGATCTACCTCAACCTGAGTGGGAACAAGATCAAAGAGCTGAGCAACGTGGAGGCCCTGGTCAGAACACACACACTCACACACACACTCACACACACTCACAGACACACACACACACAGACAGACAGACAGACACACACACACACAGACAGACAGACTCACAGACTCACAGACAGACAGACACACACACACACAGACAGACAGACAGACAGACAGACACACACACACACACAGACAGACAGACTCACAGACTCACAGACACACACAGACAGACAGACAGACAGACACACACACAGACAGACAGACAGACAGACAGACACACACACACACACACAGACAGACAGACTCACAGACTCACAGACAGACAGACAGACACACACACTCTCACACACACACAGACAGACAGACTCACAGACTCACACACACACACAGACAGACAGACTCACAGACACACACACAGACTCACACACACACAGACAGACAGACAGACTCACAGACACACACATACACTCTCACACTCAGACAGACTCACACACACACATACACTTGCATCTGTTTTTAGCTGCTAACTTGCTAACATGTTGTTTCTTGCTGCAGCAAAACCTGAAGAGTCTCCAGAGTCTGGACTTGTTTAACTGTGAGATCACGTCTCTGGAGGATTACAGGGAGAGCGTGTTCGAGCTGCTGCCTCAGGTCACCTACCTGGACGGCTTCGACCAGGAGGACAACGAGGCTCCGGACTCTGAGGCCGAGGACGAAGGTGTGACACAGGGTATAGTGCTCGGCAGAGAAACCTCCCCGTGAACATCTCTTAACCTCGTCTCTGTGTTCACAGACGAGGACGGCGAGGATGGGGCGGGGCAGACTGGTGACTATGACGATGAGGATGATGAAGAAGAGGATGAGGACGGCTCAGAGGGAGGGGAGGTGGGGCTGAGCTTACAGGTGAACCGGGGGGAACAGGTGAGCAACTCAGGCTTCAGTCTGCAGGTCGACCCGCCGCCGGCTCAGACGCAGGCAAAGAGGAAAAAGAATAAACAATATTACCACGAGGTCGATGCTGAGCTGATTCATTGTGGACATTCAGTCTCTGCCTGGTCCGACCTGAGCCGGTGGGACGGCCTGTCTTCAGCTGTGACCAGGTTCAGAACCCTCTGATGCATGACCCTGATCAGAAGGAAAACTGCACCAGTGATGATCTAATGACTGTTCATCAGTAGATCTGAGAATATTTTATGTATTATGAGCTAATATTTAATAGATATAATCTACAATACATGATCATATTTACATTGAAATTACATCTTATTACAGAATTAAAAATCAAACAGGTCAAGTAGTTTATTTTTATTTATGTTTGTGGCGTTAAATTCTGAACAAACTGTCAGTCGGTCTGATGGCGATCAGCCTGGTCACATGATCTGACGTAGGTAGAGCTTCATTAGTGTCATCCAATCAGAAGCAAGCTGCCTGTGTGTTATTCTTAAAGTGTGAAGGTGTGTTGAGTCAATTTTTTCTTCTGGTCTCAGGAGGATGAGGAAGACTTTGCAGAGGAAGAGGAGGAAGAAGGTAAGTGATGTACATGACATGTTTTATCCTTAAAGTCACTCGAGGAACTGACGCATTTCATCTTATGGATCCACAATTTAATTTAATATTCAGCCTCTTTAAGGGGTTCGCTAAGGACCTAAAAAAAGATATTCTTCATAACGTTAATCACCACCTGTAAAATAGTTTCTGCCTGTAAAAGAAGGTGCAGAAGTTTTAACTGAATAGCTTTGATTGGTCAGAACCCTGACAGCTTCCTCTGATTGGTTGATTCTCTCTGTGCAGAGGACCAGCCAGGCGTTCAGGGACAGAAGAGAAAGAGAGACGTGGACGATGAAGGCGAGGAAGACGACGATGATGACGACGACGAAGACGACTAGTCCTTCAATCAACTCGTCGTCTGTGTGTCGTCCTGTCCTGTTTCTGTCCGTCTCAGTCCACCTCCGGACCCGACCTCCGCCAGACAACAATCACTGCAACCATGGCAACATCAGCAGCAACAGGAACGGTGATCTGAAATAGTCCCTTTCAGTTTGCAGTAGAAAATCACGTCTTTGTTTTTAGATAATATACGAATATTTTATCAGAACTTTACCTGATGGTTCTCAGCTGAAGACTCAACACATTTCCCTTTAAAACCTGGTTCAGGGTGAAAGCCTCCGTCTGTCCCGTAAGTCCGTGTCCACGTCCTGACCCTGAACTCTGACCCTCGTCTCATCGTCGGCTGGACGTCTGAATCTGAAGTTCTGGTGTGAACCGGCTCCTTGTTAAAGAACAGGTGTGAAAACCAAAACACACTTTGTCTCATGGGACGACTACTCTTCTTCTTCTCCTGTAAACAGGTTTATTTTTACCAGTCGGGGGGGCACTGTCGCCCCCTGGTTTTTAGCTTTTGTAATGAGCAGCTTTTCCAGTCCAGACTACAAGATGTGTTCCAGCACCTGATCCTATCAGTCTGAATCATCAGGTTACCGTAGTTACCAAATGGCAGTTTGTGATGTTCACTTTAAAGTTGCAGATGTTTTGTAATAAATCAGTTTCGTTCCGTGTTTTCACTGAGACGTAGACCCGCCCCCTCTGGTGGTCCAGATGTTTTCACAGCAGCTGTCGGTTACAGATGGCATTAAATTCTGAGAACTGCTCTCATGGATGTTGACAACGTGCGCACAAACACGTCGTTAAAAAGAAGTTCATCTCCGGCCTGAATCCTACAGTTTGTAAAGCAACACCTTGTTAAGAGCAGTCAGTGGTGGATTTATTTGCTGTCACAGGCGTAGAATCACCATGACGACATCCTGGGACAAAAACTTCTTTGACAAAAAGGTTTGAAAATCTTGTAGTCTGAACTGGACTTGTTTTCTAAGTTTTGAACATCTGAGCAGATCCAAACATTAGTTTCACCTCCAAGAAACCCGACTTCTCGTATTGGGACCTTCTTCTTCACAGGTTTTTACAGATTCATCTTCATCACATCGTTCTTCTCTGAGCCGCAGACCAACATCTGATCTCATTCACCAAAAACTTGTTCAGGATCAGAACTCTGTTCTTTCTGCAGCCATATCAGTCTCTGACCGGCGTGGAGCACGCCCTCTTCAGGAGCACCGTCACGTTTCAGTCCGATAAACTCCCTGACGTGGACGAGTCACGTGACTCTGCCGTCTCAGAGTCGACATGCAGACCTGCCGTCGCTCAGGTCCACAGAGATCGTATGATTAATATTCCCAGTGTGTGTTTGATTTATTGTGGGGGTTCTTCAGGGAAGATTAGGGGGCGGGTGGGGTGAAGTTGTAGTTTGGGTGTGTTTGTTTTTGAAGTTAACAGCAGCCTGTTTTTTGTCCCCGTCAGCAGCTGTTGATGTTTTTAGTTTGAAGTAGAACCGAGCGTCTCGTTCTCAAACAGCCCGTCCCCTTGCGATATTCAGACCGCTGCCGCTGTCGTCACACTTCAGGCTCCGCCTCCCAAACACAACTCCCCCTTTAAACCTCAGGTGCCCGTTTACCGGCAGCTTTTTGAGGCGAGCACTGAGTTGGTGACGTGTCTCTGAGTCGTTACGCGATGTTGCCTTCACTGACACCTGCTCAGCTTGTGACTCTACGACTCGGTCCCCTGTCACAGTGGATTATGGGATGTTAAGGACTAAAGACGGCTGACTTCAGAGTGCTTTAGCTGGTCTCGGGGGGCGGAGTTTGAACGTGACACACCTGTTGTGTATTTTCTACTTTCTCCTGCTTCGGTCGACAGAAACAAACCTGCTCACAAACAAAAAACTGATCAGACAAGAAAATTTAGAACGAGACTCAAATGAGTCCAGAGAAAACTTGTCTTTCTCACACGACGCCGAGTGCTGGCTGGTTTTTCTCAGGTGAGTCAGGTTTGTTCCCGAAGCTGCTCAGACTTTTATCTAAACTGCTGTAAACTTTTAGCTTTTCTCTCATTTTGCACTTTTGAAAATGATATTGTTTTAAAGCATCCACGTGTCTGGTCTCAGCTTCTGATTCGTCGTCTGGTTCAAACATTCTGCACTTTTTGAGTTTGGGCTCAGGATAAATTTTAAATCATAACTTTTAAACTGTTAAACATCTTTTAAAAACATTTGAGTGGAAATATGAAAATTTCAACATGAGGTGTAAATTGAAGTTTATGGTTTCTATAAGCTTCAGATCAGCCACTAAATGAACTTAGTTTGATTTCGTATCTTTGCGTTTTTTAATTCAGTCAAATCTTTTAAATTTGATTTTAATGTACAAACATTAAGTTCTAAAGATTTATTTTTGAAGAAAAACGAACACTCGATCTGTAACATAAAAGTATGTAAGTCATCTTCCACTGTTTCTTTCTCTCTTTAAATTCTTCTAAACTTTCATAGTCATTAAATCATGTTTAATGTTACTTGATTATTTGAAAAAGTGATCAGCTTCAAAATCAAATACAAATGTTGAATTTAGTTTGACTCATTTGCTCCTTGGTGGGAACCAGGCCAGTGAGGGATCAAGTCTGTGTTTTGCACCAGTGACTCCTTGTGGTCAGCCGTCAAATCGCTCACCTTCAATAAAATCATGAGACCAACGTGAACATGAGGATGTTTTACCGTGTTGTTTTTAAGAGTGTAGATGTTGAGGGACACGTGTCAGACCTGCTGACTTCGGGTTTTAACTGGTTTTTAGGCAATATTGTAAATACACTCATCTCAGTTTCAGGTTGGTTTTTATTTTGTTAAAGACTTAAATCATTTTAAGGATGTTTTTGTTTCTGCAGCGAGGTGATAGTTGAGCCTTTGACCTTTGACCCCAGCTCGCTCCTCTGTCAGCTGTTAGCGTCCTCCTTCGTCCCGTCTGTGGGAAAAACTGTGTTTAACTTTTTGTGTGATGTAACAAAAACAGTACTGAGGGGTTTTCAATAAAATCTATAAAAGAAACATGTTGTGTTAAACCTTCCTACGAGCTTCGTAGAAGTGAGAACTCTGAATTAAACCTGAAGTTACCCTGATAACCAAATCCTGCTTCGTAGTTCAGGGCGCCGGTCTGGAGACAGGAAGTCAGGCCGCTGCTGTGAGGGAGCGGCGTTCATCATCTGAGCAGGTAAGTGTGTTTCTGTTGAAACAACATGGAGGAGGTGAGTGACAACACGATCTCCTGTTACATCCGTTTATAAATGCACTGCTCAAAGTTGTATTCAAGTATAAAATCTTTACTGATGAACATTGTATAATTAGTTGAGAACAAAATGACATAGCAACGTTCAATGGAAACTAAAACCATCAACCCACTGGACTGGATTCAAAACCACACTGAACATCCCAGTAACAAACTGAAACCACAGGCTGATCCAACTGGTGGGAATTTCATCAAGTCATCATGTGACTCAGTGAATAAATCGTCACCTCCTGGACAGACCGTGGCGTCCAGGAGGTGCTTAACTGGATTTAGGTCAGCGGAACCCGGGGTTCTCGGCACCAGGAGGAACCCGGGGTCCTCGGCACCAGGAGGAACCCGGGGTCCACTGCACCAGGAGCACCAAGAGGAACCCAGGGCAAACTGCACCAGGAGGAACCCAGGGCCCACTGCACCAGGAGGAACCCAGGGCCCACTGCACCAGCGTCTGACAGTCACTCTGAGGATTTCATCCTGGTACCTAACAGCAGTCAGGGAACCGTTGGCTGGGACATGAAGGTCTATGTGACCCTCCCAGGATCTGCCTCCTCAGACCTTCACTGATCCACCAAACTGGTCATAGATGATGTTACAGCAGCTTCACGTTCACCACGACGTCTCCAGACTCGTTCACACCTGATCTCATCTGTGAGGAGAACGAGGCTCCAGTGGTGAACCTGCTGGTCCTGGTGTTCTCTGGTGAATGGAGCTGTGAGCTCAGGTCCCACTAGAGGACGTCGGCCCTCATGCCTCCTCATGGAGTCTGTTTCTCTTGGTCAGAAACACAGCAGTAGTTGGCTGGAGGTCATTTTGTAGAGCAGTGCTCCTCCTGTTACTCCTCCACAAAGGAGCAAGTACCTGCTGCTAGGTTGGTGCTCTCCTGGTGTAACGTCTCCTGGTGTAACATCTCCTGGTGTCTCCTGGAGTAACGTCTCCTGGTGTCTCCTCCAGGCTCTGGACACTGTGCTGGGAGACACAAACCTTCTTGTGACCCCAGGTATGGATGTGTCCTCCTGGAGGAGCTGGACTACCTGTGCAGCCTGATGGAGCTGCAGGTAGCTCCTCATGCTACCAGCAGTGAGGAGGAGCAGAACCCAGAAGTAGAAGGAGTCAGGAAGGATCAGCAGAGAGCAGCTGTCTGTGGACACCACATTAAAAACATTCCCTGTTTGGGGCTCGTCTTGCTTCTGCCTCCATTTCACCTGTTGTTACTTTGATTTGCTCCAAAGCAGAAACTGGTTCACAACCACTGGTTCTCTGAAGTTGAACTGGTGTGGGGCTTAGAGCTGAATCCTTGTTCTGTGACCATGCAGTGTATTTAAATTCTAAAAACATTTTTAAAGCCATGTTGTAAACACGTGCTTATTGTGTAACATACACGTTACAATGTTATTCAATTGTAATATCATGAAGAAAAAAGGTGTAACATTTAAAACAGAATGAATTCAAAGTGTTATGTATAATACTTTGAATTTAAAACCATTTAAATGCAAATGAAAAGTAGAAATTTCCTGAAGTTCAGAAAAAACATGAATAATTCATACATTTGTAAAAACAAACAATAAAGGTCATGTTTTTTCTCCAGCGCGACATCGCGTCTTATTTTTGTCCAGATGTTTATTGTTTATTGTGGCAGATAACAGGAAAAACCCAAACAACTCGTTATCGTCGCGAGTTCTGCGATAAATCAGTTTTTATTTATTGTTTAAGATCTAAAAACGAAAGAAAACAGAGACACACATACTGAAAACACACACAGACAGACACACACAGACACACTGAGGACTCGGCTGATAAACATCAGTTAAACATGAGAACGTTTTCTGATCGAGAGACGGGAAAGGAGGAACGAGTGATGTCAAACATTTAGTTTTAAAAGATAGAAACAAGTGAAGTGAGAGAAAAGAAATAAAGAGAAAATAGCAGAAATGGCGGGATGAGAAACTGAATGACGAACAGAAAGAGGATAAGGAAGGAGTGAAGGAAAGAAGGGAGGAAGAATGGAGGGAATCTTTTGAGAACGAGGGAGGAGGAGTGAGACTAGGAAGAAAAGTGGAGAATGAAAAATAATTACACAGATTTAAATGAATGTTCAAAATAACTTGAATAAATCGACATTTGAAAAAGTTGTGTTCAGTTTCTCTTTCAAAACTCGTCTGAAAATGTGCGACAAATAAAATGTAACTTACATAAATCAGAATGTCTTCAGATTTTATTGTGAAGTTTAATTTTTCTCTTGATATGAATGAATCAGTAATTTATAGTTATAATGGTTATTTATATAATATGGTTTTAATTGTAAAGGTGGAATAGAAAAAATATTTTTTCAAATAAAAGAATTAAAGACCGGACTAAATAAATAAATACAAATTATTAGATGTCAGCAGGATATCGTGTGATTGGGTTTAGTTTGTCCTGCAGGTGGCGCCCTCGTCTCTCTGCTGACTGATTTCAATTCAAACTCCTAGTTCACCTTTAAAATGTTTACATTCAAATAATGATGAAAATATCTTTCAAATTATTTAAAACAATGAATCCTGTTATATCTATGAACAAAATAAAGTGAGAAGATTTTCTGACACGTGTCTGTGTGTGTGTTTGCTCCTCTGAAATATTTAAACAACCTAAAAGCTTGTGGTTGTGTTATTTTTATCAGACACACACGCACAGAGGTGATGAGCGAATGAGTCGATGACATCACTGTGACAGCTCACACTGCAGCGGTGATGTCACAGTGATGTCATCATGGTTGTCTCAGTGTGTCGATAATAAACAGGAAATATTTTTAGTTCTGTTGCTACGAGAGCGATGAGGACGACACTGACTCTGAACACCTCTTCATCATCTTCATCCTCTTCATCTCTCGTCTTGTATAGAACCAAATCATAATACACATCTCAAGGCTCTTTACAGAGAAGCTCTGAGACCATTTTGTCGTCATCTCTTTCAGACACTTTATTCATCTTGTTTTAACTCGGACCTCACATTTCAATTTTTCTGTTTATGATTCTTTTTGTCCTCCTCTGCCGTCCCTCACAAATATGTTCTGGTTCCCCCTGGTGGACTTTGTGTTCCTCGTGAAGCAGCAGCAGGTTGTCGGGTCCGACTCGTTCACACCAACAGGAACATGTGGGAACATCCAGGCGAGGGGCGGAGCCTGTAGAGCAGCAGGAGGCGGGTCCGACTCGTTCAAACAGGAACATGTGGGGAACATCCAGGCGAGGGGCGGAGCCTGTAGAGCAGCAGGAGGCGGGTCCGACTCGTTCACACCAACAGGAACATGTGGGAACATCCAGGCGAGGGGCGGAGCCTGTAGAGCAGCAGGAGGCGGGTCCGACTCGTTCAAACAGGAACATGTGGGAAACATCCAGACGAGGGGCGGAGCCTGTAGAGCAGCAGGAGGCGGGTCCGACTCGTTCACACCAACAGGAACATGTGGGAACATCCAGGCGAGGGGCGGAGCCTGTAGAGCAGCAGGAGGCGGGTCCGACTCGTTCAAACAGGAACATGTGGGGAATATCCAGACGAGGGGCGGAGCCTGTAGAGCAGCAGGAGGCGGGTCCGACTCGTTCACACCAACAGGAACATGTGGGAACATCCAGGCGAGGGGCGGAGCCTGTAGAGCAGCAGGGGCGGAGCCTGTAGAGCAGCAGGAGGCCGGACATGACGTATAAACTCTGCTGTGGAAAGATCAGTGTTGTTGTTTACAGCTCATCCACACCGGCGTCGGCCCTCATCACCAGAAGATCTGGAACCTCCTCGTGTTTCCAAGTTGACGTCTTCGTCTTCTACGTGTACGGCTCCTCTTCTTCATCCTGAGATGTTTGAGTTCTTCCAGTTTCACGTCCGTCACGTGTTAGAAACCTGATCAACACGTCCACTCGCTCACTGGGAAGCTTCAGGACATTGTCCTGCTGTGTCCTCACATGGACTCACTCTGACATGTTACACACATGTTACTAGGAGGCTGCAGGAGAAGATCCAGAAAATGTCCAGAGACACTGACTCAGACATTTGTTCTCACAGACAGAACATGTGAGGAACATGTCAGGAACATGTAAGAAAACATATTTTCCTCAAGTGAGGATCCAAGGAAAGGAAAGAAGGAGAGGAGGAATAAACGAGGTCGAGTTTTTGAACAGACGCTGCAGGGTCGTGAGTCACAATGAACATTTACCATCCCCCAACACTTTACTACACACGCCTGTTTAATCCTTCCTGTTTTAAATGAGGACAAACTAACACTGACCTGATACACACTGCACCTCTGAGAGTGTGTGTGTGTGTGTATTAATAAAAAATGTACCCCCCCCCCCCTCCCCCCCCTACTCTGCAATGAAAATAACTCAAACTGAAGCATCAGACGTCGTCAGTGTAAATAATTGATCCGACTCTGATGTGAACATGAATCCTCCTCTGTGTTTTTATCAGGATGTAACTTAACACACATGTAGTTTATTACTCTGGGAACATATTGATCTTTTTTCTTTATTCACTTTTTCTTTAAAACCTTTATTTCTTCAAGTCACCTTCAGACGTTCTGAATTCATCGTCTCGATCTTCATTTGGACTCCGCCTCCTCTCGACTCAAAACTCTTCAACCAATAGAATAAAAGAGCAGTTATAATGTCGACCAATGACATCTTCACAATATTAACAATAATAATTTCTATAGCACCTTTTAAAATGTTTTCAGAAACTTAGTTACACTGATAAAAAATCAAGGAAATTACAAAAAATAGAGTTTAAATAAAAGCCAATTAATTCAAATACAAACAACTGACATCAGAAAATATGTAGAAGAAGACGACATCACAAGGTCTGAAAATGAGTTTTAACACGTGATTGAGAAGCGAGAGAATCTGACGCTCACACCAAGAACCCACCTGAGCATCTGGGCTCATGAACACTTCTGGAGTTTGAGCTGTAAAGTCACCAGTGAAATCAAATCTGAAGAGTGAAGAGCCGTCTGTTCAAAGCAGTAAGAGCTTGTTACAGCGCCCCCTGCAGGCGGGTTCTGTTTGTTCATGTTTTACTGAAACAGAAAGTTTGTTATTATATTTACTTTTGTTCTCATAAAGAAACATTGATCTCAACAGTTGAAATAATTTATGTCAAATCAGACGTAAATAAAGACGACGACTCAACTCCACTTCCGGGAGTCGGTGTCAGCTGTCAATCATGACGTCTCAGCTGTCAATCATGACGTTTCAGTCTGTTTTTATATCATCAAATAACTGATTCAAACCCAACTGATCAGAAACATCAGTGAGATAAGAACGACCTGAAATGACAGAAACCATCTTTGACAAATATTTATTTACGGGGAACCTGAAGATCATGAAATTATTCAGGCCCATGTCACATGAGTGAGAGCGTCCAAAAAATCAAAGATACTATGCTAACAGTTTCCCTCTGCCTCCTGTCTTTGTGCTAAGCTAAGCTAACGAGACATGAAACTGGGTCAGTGAAGCGTTTATTTAAAATGTGGTTTTCAGACACACAAACACAGAGCGCACAACAGCTGCAGATTAGTCATCAAGAAATGCTCACACATGCATAAATAATCACACACGCACACACACACACACTCACAGGTCAGTGAGCTGTGATGAAGAGCAGATGTAGGACAAACAGCATCGCTCCATTACACAGCTCCACCTCTACAACACTGTGTGTGTGTGTGTGTGTGTGAAAGAGCGACTGTGAAAAGTAACTAAGTACTTTTACTTAAGTGCTGAAATAAAACGATTGTATTTTACAGAATGAAATCATGTCTTTCTTCCGTGACTTTCTTCAGCTTCTTTTATTTTACATGTAAAGTCTCGAATCTCAAAACAGAAAAAAACGGGATTTTGGTGCCATTTACCCACAATGCATTGCGGCAATTCAAACATCATTCAAAAACAACATATAAAGCTTTAGTTTAACATAAAACATGTAAACAATTTCATTTCATATTTTTCAAAGTGAACACAGTGTGATGCTAAATTATTTCAGATAATCATATTTAAACTGTGCACAAACTTTTAAAGGTTCAGTGTGTAGAATGTAGTGACATCTAGTGGTGAAGTGTCATGTTGCAGCTGAACACCCCCCCCCCCCTCCCTCCCCTCCCTCCCCCCCTTCCAAACATGAAAGAGAACCTGTGGCAGCGTCAGTTGTCATAGAAACTCAAAAGGTTTAGTTTGTCCAGTCTGGGCTACTGTAAAAAACATGGCTGCCTCCGTAGAGAGGACCTGCTCCTGATGTAAATATAAAGTAGTTAATTTAAAGTATTTGAATGTAAAGTATTTATATATAAAGGGTGAAGAAAACAATTAGTAGAATTTAGATGAAACAAGTGAAAACATCACTGGGATTATTTTATATTCAGGTTCTACAAATAGATCTTTGCACCTGAATCTTACACACTTGACCTTTAAGTGAATAAAATAAAGACCTTGTTTCACTACAACACTGAACAATGAATCATGACCTTTGACCTCTGACAGTGTTGTTGTCGTTATTTAACTGATGTTTATCATCCGACGGTTGAGACGTATTTAAAGAGTTGATTCCTCTGTGGCTCTTTTTGTTGTTTTCATAAAACCAAGGTTAGTGATACTTTTTTTTTCTAATAAAGAGATAGATCATTTAATGTCGGACTGCAGTGTACAATCATTTATTTGACAAACTTAGTTATTAGTTTTAGTTATTTTAGTTGAACCAGTAGAGTTTTAGATATTTAAACTGACGGTTTTATTTAAAAATGAGTACACGACTATATGATGGATGGTTTCAGTGTTACTTATGTATTATAAATATTTCTTACTGTATTGAAGTTGATATTTAATATTTCCATACATTCCCACAACACGAAGATGTCATCACTTACGTCAGTGACACGTCGGCTACATTTTGTTATTTGTTCGTAATTGTAAGTAAATATCAAGTTTATACTTTCACTTTGTTCTGTTTATTCTCTGATCTGCTGATCGGTTTATATCTGTGGCCTGTTTTTGAAAAGTCAATCATTAATGTTATTAAAGAGTTATTTTGTATCTTCACACGACTGATGCAACTCGACCATCAGCTTGGATCCGTGAGTCAGAATCTAACCATCGGACCATCAGGATTTCAGTTTGTGTTTTTTGTTGAATATAAGTTTTCTTTCACATAAAACCTCGTGATTCACAGAGTCGAACAGATGTTTCCTGTTTCAGCTCAGATTTGATGAACATGTAAACGCGTCTTCGTCCCTTATCGACATTATTGCTTATTTTCTCTTCACTCCCTGAGTTTTGTTGTAGTTTGACAAAACTCAATGTTAAAAAGTCTCGAGTTTAAAATATTGAAAGTAAGTTGGAAGAAGTTTTTTTGAGGCTACGAATAAATTGTAGATTTAGAATTTGACAGAAATGTCAAAAAAGACAATAAGAGACATGATAATAATTAGCAAATAAATCAGGTGACAGATAATTAAGTTCTTATTGATCAGCATCAATTTTCAGTCGACCCTTATAAAAAGACATTTACAGCCCCCCCCCCCCCTAGGAAACATAGTGCTCTTTAGTGCCGTGATTGAAAAAGACTCATTGTAAAAATGTTGACATCCTTGTTTAGAAACAAATTTTCATCTTTTCAAAAAAACTCACGAGGGGAAGAAATGTCCAAAATCAACGCAGAATCTTTCCACCTTCAACAAACCGAGAGGAAAACATGCAGAACCATTCACAGTGAAGTGTGACGCGTCTCACACAGAGTCGGTCTAGTGCATTGTAGAGGATTAAAGTCTTTCAACCTCCTGGGAAGAACTGTAGATTGCTGGTTTGGAAATAATCCACATTTGCTTAAGTGTTTATGTGAATCCCACTGTCCTCGCATTAAAAGATGAAAAACATTTTAGGGATAGAATTAAAACTCCTGAATGTTTTAAAACCATGTCTGCAATTTGTGCACACTCTTGCGGAAAAACGTTTCAGCTTTTTGGAAAAGAAAAAACAGTTGTCAAGGTGTCTCGGACTCGTTGTCGTCCTCAGGTGACGTCGGCGAGGCCGGCGTGTCGTCGTCCTCTGCTGCAGAACTCGCTGTGGGCGAACCCGCCACCGTCGCTGTGGTCATCTTCTCGTAGGTCCTCCTACGCTGTCGCCGCAGCGTCTGGCTCTGCAGATCCTTCACCTCCTGCAGCACCTCCTGAGCCTCTTTCCAAGAGGACACGGCCTCCTCCAGGAGCCGCTCTGCCTCAGCGCGCCTCCTTTCCACCTCCAACTCCTCTTCCGACAGCAGGAAGGGAGGTGAGGCTGGTGAAGATGGAGACAAACACTGTTGGTCGGACGTTTCGGCCTGAGATGACTCACAGAATCCAGAGAAACTTGGGGAGTTCTTCTGACTCTGACAGGGCGACTCCTTGCTGCTGTCCAGACAAGGTGAGTCCGTTTCGCTGCCTTGTGGAGAATCTGATCCTTTAACCCCAGAGGAGTCTGATCCTCTTCCGCTCGGGGGGGAGTCGTCCTTGTTGGGAACAGAGGAGCTCTTGAGATTTGGAGAACAAACGGTGTCGGAGCTCTTTGATCGTGGAGACTCTGTGGTCGTCAGTCGAGGTGAATCTTTCAGTCGAGGGGAGTCATTTGCTTTCGCAGCAGGGGAATGGGATCCTCTTGAGCGAGGTGAGTCAGCCCCTTTGCAGCGGTTCTTCTTGGCTTTGGACCGAGGAGACTCTCTTCCTCTCAGACGTGGAGAATCCTTGCCCCTGAGGCGAGGAGAGTCGCTGCTCCTGCTCCTCGGAGAACCTGATGACTTGCTGAAGAGGACAACAGCAGTCAGTTAAACATTGATCCTATTTGTTCACACATATCATCATATACTTCTGAAATGTTAATGAACTGACCTGGAGTGAGGAGAGTCAGAGCCCCTGAGGTGATGGAGTCGAGGGGAGTCGATGCCCTTCAGGTACGGTGAGCTGCCGCCTCGCTCTCGCTCTGCTTTGGCTTTTTGCAATTCCTGTCAATCAAGACACTCAGTATAAGTCTTTATTGTGTTTTCTATCGTACAAAAGACGAATCGATAGGATTCATGAAGCAGTCGAACCTGCAGTCTCATCTCCTCCAGCAGCTCCTGAGCTCGTTGCATCCTCTGAGCAATGAGGCTCTGCAGCTGACCGACCGGCTGCACCGAAGCCCCGCCCCCGGCCTCCTCTTCAGTGGGACAACGGCGAAGAACGGACCGCAACTCCGAACGAATCATCGCCGGTCTGAAGAGGGGGAGGAGGAAGAAGTTTGGGCTAATTTAAATTTATAACCAAGACTGAACTTTAAAGTCAATTTCAGTGCATTTACTTGATTTTCAGATGTATTCAAAAGCTCTGGGGTTAATAAATCGACCCGAGAACCTTTAGCATTGTGGTCGCACATTTTGACCCATTAACTGAACATCACAAAAGGTCCATCACAGCCGTTAATTTCAGTTCATCTTCTTTCAGATACTTGAAATGTGCAGCCGATGGATAATCCATGACACAAGTGGAAAAGGAATTAGTTCTGCAGGGTGTCTGGGATCCCCCCCAAAGACAAGAACTCGAGGTGAAGACGCAGATCGGAGAAAACCGCTGGGATCTGATCACAAATCCTCCAGGTCCAAGTGAAACGAGAAGCTGGGTCAGTCCCACGACACACGAGAGGGACTATACATCCAAGCCATGAGCCTTTAGTCTGTGGCCACCGCCCAGACTCAGACATAGAAGGAACTCAGCAACTCAAATATAAATGTTGAGTGGAATGCAGTGATCCTGTGATCATGAGGTGTGTTGTGGGTTTTTTCCAATTACCTGGAGGAAAGGACTTCATCCATGGAGGCACAGCGACTCCGGCCCTGCATGCTGAACCTCTTTCCGGGTTGTGGAGTTCGAGACTGAGCCTGAAAAGAAACGGTAAGTTGAAGTCTGCCGATTATTATACAAGAAAAGAAAAATGTGTATTTGTGAAAAAATCGAAATTGAGCAAAAAACAACAACAACAACGTTCTGAGGGCGGTGTGTTAAGATTCAGGGTTTTTGGAAGTTTAACAGTAGTTGGGTAACGATCAGTAAAGAATGAACTGTAGCCTGGAGCTGAGTTTTGCTTTCAGATGCTCCTGGTGCCAGTTAGAGATGTTCAGGTCTCAGAAGGAGCAATGTGAAGTTTACCCACCTGCACCTGCTGGGTCTTCTGAACCTTGGAGGCCTCCAGGTGGGACTGTTTACCCCAGGACCACTCACTACCTCTGGGCAGACTGCCAGTCTTCACCTTGGGCTCCTTGGAGGTCACCCTGAGTTTTGAGACATCGGTGCCGGCCCGCTGACGACCCCCGACCCCCCGAGATCCTACAACCTGTCCCCCCTTCTGCAGGTCGACCCGAAAGTTCTGCCAGGATTCCTTAGAGTTGCCATCGTAGTCCGGGGAGAAACCGTCCTCCTCAGCAACCAGGTCGAGGGTCAGCATGCCATGGGAGGAGGTAGACGCCTGGGGCGAGGGATTGAAGGACAACATAGCTAAATTGAAGATAATGATATTAATGTTGTGTATTAAGAGGCTATTGAAGAACCATAATAAGAAATCCCAGTACCACAGCCAGGAGGTGACCTCTGGTCGGCAGCCGACGGCCATGAGGGATCTTTGCTCGGTCTCTGGTGGGATGAGCCAGCGCACTGTTCTCCTCGATGGTCACCTGGACTCAAACACAACACCTGATCAGTGTCGTCTGAAATGTCACAACACACCAGGTTTCTGGGAGAATCCATCAATAGTGCCACCATATATTATATACAAACCTATGACTTATGGAAGTGCAAGGTTGATCAGTAATCAAGCTTTATTAACAGGACACACTAATAATCAATAAATCAATGTTCAGTTCTTAGAAAAGGAGATTTACTGAAGTCGACATGTTAGTTACCTCGTCTAAAACTCGGTTCTTAGCTTTGATTATTGCCACATTGAGGACGTTGAC
Source organism: Hippoglossus hippoglossus (assembly GCF_009819705.1). Taxonomy (NCBI): domain Eukaryota; kingdom Metazoa; phylum Chordata; class Actinopteri; order Pleuronectiformes; family Pleuronectidae; genus Hippoglossus; species Hippoglossus hippoglossus. Next base: position 207,212 of record NC_047161.1, read on the forward strand.
CCATGATTCCTTTTCTTCAGGACTCACTGCTAGAAACACGAGGTTCGGAACCTGCAGAAGGAAAGGAAGTCATTTCATCTGTTCATATCTACAGACGTGTTCATATCTACAGACGTGTTCATATCTACAGACGTGTTCATATCTACAGACGTGTTCATATCTACAGACGTGTTCATATCTACAGACGTGTTCATATCTACAGACGTGTTCGTATCTACAGACGTGTTCATATCTACAGACGTGTTCATATCTACAGACGTGTTCATATCTACAGATGTGTTCATATCTACAGACGTGTTCATATCTACAGACGTGTTCATATCTACAGACGTGTTCATATCTACAGACGTGTTCGTATCTACAGACGTGTTCGTATCTACAGACGTGTTCGTATCTACAGACGTGTTCGTATCTACAGACGTGTTTATATCTACAGACGTGTTCATATCTACAGACGTGTTCATATCTACAGACGTGTTTATATCTACAGACGTGTTCATATCTACAGACGTGTTCGTATCTACAGACGTGTTCATATCTACAGACGTGTTCATATCTACAGACGTGTTTATATCTACAGACGTATTCATATCTACAGACGTGTTCGTATCTACAGACGTGTTCATATCTACAGACGTGTTCATATCTACAGACGTGTTTATATCTACAGACGTGTTTATATCTACAGACGTGTTCATATCTACAGACGTGTTCGTATCTACAGACGTGTTCATATCTACAGACGTGTTCATATCTACAGACGTGTTTATATCTACAGACGTATTCATATCTACAGACGTGTTCATATCTACAGACGTGTTTATATCTACAGACGTGTTCATATCTACAGACGTGTTTATATCTACAGACGTGTTTATATCTACAGACGTGTTCATATCTACAGACGTGTTCATATCTACAGACGTGTTTATATCTACAGACGTGTTCATATCTACAGACGTGTTCATATCTACAGACGTGAGGAACATTGGTCTGTAATAAAGTGCAGCTGACATGTGAGGGATTATTGGTCTGTAACTCGTCCTCTGACGGACTAATGGGATTCTGTGGATTAAACCTTTTCAGAGGAGGGAAAATAACAGCTCAGCCAATCACAGCAGCTGAGGCAGGGTGGGCGGATGATGTTAAATCTGATCCACCATTCCTGAGACGTATGTAGGAGGAAATCCACCAATGGGGTGGCAGTTAGAGTCGGGGGAGGGAGGGGGGTGTAATCTCCGAGCAGAGGACGAGAGGATGAAGATAAATAAAGACAGAAACAGGAAAAACTGAGTGAACGAGAGTTTTTCCTGTAGCTACAATAAAACTGTCACCATGACGATCTGTGGATATTTAATATTTAACTGTTCAGACTGTTTAATGACTCAAAGTGATTCAGTTCCAACATCTTCATCTTCCACACAAAATAATAAATCAAGTCTTGGTCTGGAGAAACACAGAATAAAAAAGTGGGAATCTAATCTTTTCTAGTTCATCCGACAGCTGCTAAACCCGTAGAGCTCTTCTCATGTAAACTTGTAAATTCAGAGTAGTAATCCTTATTGACTCTGGGTTAGGGGTGAGGGTGAGGGTGAGGGGAACCAGACTGGGTGAGGGGTTAGGGTGAGGGTGAGGGTGAGGGGAACCAGACTGGGTGAGGGGTGAGGGTGAGGGTGAGGGTGAGGGGAACCAGACTGGGTGAGGGGTTAGGGTGAGGGGAACCAGACTGGGTGAGGGTGAGGGGAACCAGACTGGGTGAGGGTGAAGGGAACCAGACTGGGTGAGGGGTTAGGGTGAGGGGAACCAGACTGGGTGAGGGTGAGGGGAACCAGACTGGGTGAGGGTGAAGGGAACCAGACTGGGTGAGGGGTTAGGGTGAGGGGAACCAGACTGGGTGAGGGTGAGGGGAACCAGACTGGGTGAGGGGTTAGGGTGAGGGTGAGGGTGAGGGGAACCAGACTGGGTGAGGGGTTAGGGTGAGGGGAACCAGACTGGGTGAGGGTGAGGGGAACCAGACTGGGTGAGGGTGAGGGTGAGGGGAACCAGACTGGGTGAGGGTGAGGGTGAGGGGAACCAGACTGGGTGAGGGGTTAGGGTGAGGGGAACCAGACTGGGTGAGGGTGAGGGGAACCAGACTGGGTGAGGGTGAGGGGAACCAGACTGGGTGAGGGGTTAGGGTGAGGGTGAGGGGAACCAGACTGGGTGAGGGTGAGGGGAACCAGACTGGGTGAGGGTGAAGGGAACCAGACTGGGTGAGGGTGAGGGTGAGGGGAACCAGACTGGGTGAGGGGTTAGGGTGAGGGTGAGGGGAACCAGACTGGGTGAGGGGTTAGGGTGAGGGTGAGGGTGAGGGGAACCAGACTGGGTGAGGGGTTAGGGTGAGGGTGAGGGTGAGGGGAACCAGACTGGGTGAGGGTGAAGGGAACCAGACTGGGTGAGGGGTTAGGGTGAGGGGAACCAGACTGGGTGAGGGTGAGGGGAACCAGACTGGGTGAGGGTGAGGGGAACCAGACTGGGTGAGGGGTTAGGGTGAGGGGAACCAGACTGGGTGAGGGTGAGGGGAACCAGACTGGGTGAGGGGTTAGGGTGAGGGTGAGGGTGAGGGGAACCAGACTGGGTGAGGGGTTAGGGTGAGGGTGAGGGTGAGGGGAACCAGACTGGGTGAGGGGTTAGGGTGAGGGGAACCAGACTGGGTGAGGGTGAGGGGAACCAGACTGGGTGAGGGTGAAGGGAACCAGACTGGGTGAGGGTGAGGGTGAGGGGAACCAGACTGGGTGAGGGGTTAGGGTGAGGGTGAGGGTGAGGGGAACCAGACTGGGTTAGGGTGAGGGTGAGGGGTTAGGGTGAGGGTGAGGGGAACCAGACTGGGTTAGGGTGAGGGTGAGGGGAACCAGACTGGGTGAGGGGTTAGGGGTGAGGGTGAGGGGAACCAGACTGGGTGAGGGTGAGGGGAACCAGACTGGTTGAGGGGTTTAGGGTGAGGGTGAGGGTGAGGGGAACCAGACTGGGTGAGGGTGAAGGGAACCAGACTGGGTGAGGGTGAGGGTGAGGGGAAACCAGACTGGGTGAGGGGTTAGGGTGAGGGTGTAGGGGAACCAGACTGGGTTAGGGTGAGGGTGAGGGTGAGGGTGAGGGGAACCAGACTGGGTGAGGGTGAGGGGAACCAGACTGGGTGAGGGGTTAGGGTGAGGGTGAGGGTGAGGGGAACCAGACTGGGTGAGGGGTTAGGGTGAGGGTGAGGGTGAGGGGAACCAGACTGGGTGAGGGTGAGGGGAACCAGACTGGGTGAGGGTGAAGGGAACCAGACTGGGTGAGGGTGAGGGTGAGGGGAACCAGACTGGGTGTGGGGTTAGGGGTTCGGGGTGAGGGTGAGGGGAACCAGACTGGGTGAGGGGTGAGGGTGAGGGTTAGGGGAACCAGACTGGGTGAGGGTGAGGGTGAGGGGAACAGACTGGGTGAGGGGTTAGGGTGAGGGGAACCAGACTGGGTGAGGGGTGAGGGTGAGGGTGAGGGGAACCAGACTGGGTTAGGGTGAGGGGAACCAGACTGGGTGAGGGGTTAGGGTGAGGGTGAGGGGAACCAGACTGGGTGAGGGGTTAGGGTGAGGGTGAGGGGAACCAGACTGGGTGAGGGGTTAGGGTGAGGGTGAGGGGAACCAGACTGGGTGAGGGTGAGGGGAACCAGACTGGGTGAGGGTGAGGGGAACCCAGACTGGGTTAGGGTGAGGGTGAGGGTGAGGGGAACCAGACTGGGTTAGGGAACCAGACTGGACACAGGGGGCGTTCAGCCAGTCCTGAACCCAGGTCCCTTCCACGAGACTACGTTTGTATGTGAAAACGCAGCGTTTACAAACGTCTCCGTCTCTGTAGCAGAGGTGATGAGTTTTCACATGTCGTCGTGTGATGAGGTAACACACACTCCTGTGAGTGTCCGTCAGGTGTGACATCACTTCCTGCTGACTCACCGTGTTTCCTGGCCGTCTGCAGCGCAGCAACGTGAAGCGACTGTGGTTCTTCTTGCTGCGACTCTTTGCTTTCCTCAGCTCCTCCGAACGCTCGTAATCAGCCAGGTCGATCACTTCCTGCGCTTTACGCTCGTCTTTCACCTGCAGAAGAAAACACACACGTCATCACTGCTGCGGAGCCTTTACATCCACGATATCCTCCCAGAGACACACAAACATCTGTCCCTAACATCTGCATCCACATCCAACATCACCTGAGTTTACTACACAACAGGATTTCATTAAACAAGTTTCAAACACAAGCAGAAAAAAGAAGTTTCAGTTTTTAATGATTAACATCAGAAAACCACAAAATATCCTGAACAACAGAGAAACTGCAATTTCCCTTAAAAGTTACCACACACACACACACACACACACACACACACACACACACACACACACACACTGAGGTTGAGACATTCATCACATGGAACAAATCTGTTCAAACCTGAACATCAGGTGTGAAAGGTTCCTCAGACCAGAACAGGAGTTCTGGGTCTGGATCAAACTGAACCAGGTTCTGATCCAGAGTGAAAACACTTTGTTGGTTAGTTTGGACATTTGGACCAATCACAGGAAGTAGAGACTGAATTAAACAATAGAAGAAGAGGAAGCAGCTGCAGTCTTCACCTCCGACGATATTATGTTCATTTGCTGCTTTGAACTAGTGTGGAGTACTGTAGTACTGTAGAGTACTTTAATACTGTAGTACTGTGGAGTACTTTAATACTGTAGTACTGCGCCTGAAGGTGCTGATGCTGCTAGTAATACCATCATGATGTTACCATGGCAACCAGATGAAGCTTCACTAACAACATTAATGTGGCTGCTCGTCCAGATGCTGACAGATGTGTCAGAAGTCTCAAACTTCATTACCTGAAGTTAGAAAGTTCATCATCGAGTTCACGTGGTTACAACCGAGCTTGAGTCCTGGTGAATCGTGGACTCACCTCCTTGTCAGAGATGTAGAGGTGGTCTCCTCTCAGAACCACGTATCGGATTCCTCCACAGTTCTCTGAAGATTCCTCGACCGCAGAACTTCCTGATCCAGCCGACCTTCTCCAGCTGCTGAACCGCCGGCTGACCCGAGTCCCTGAACGCCCTGAAACACACGACAGCAGGAGTCAGAGGGACGGACGCTCAAAACAAACAGAGAAGAAACGACCATAGGAACGAACAAGAACCAGATGAGGACAGGAAATGAACAGAGTCAAAACCTACAGCCACTTCCTGTCCATCAGGATGTTTCACAAATGATACTGGGAAAAAACCATCAGGGAAGGAAGCGTTTCAGGGGACTTCAGGGGCCCCAGTATAAACAGACCTGGAGGGGCCGACAGTCCACGTCCCAGCAGCAAGGAGCGGGGGGTGGAGCCTGACCGAGAGCTCGAGGACACGCCCACATACACCTGCTGCTTTATGGTCTGACTCTAAATGATCACAATTTACTAAATGAACATCAGACTTGAAACTAGAGACTAAATGTTTACTGACGTTATAAAGTGGAGTCATTTTCTCATAGACTAGAAACTACCAGTGGAGTCGCCCCCTGCTGGTCATACACAGAACATTCTGTTCAGTCACTTCCTCGTTGGCTTCACTTTCTCTTCTCAGACTCTATGTCCAGACCTGAGATCAGTCAGCTGTGACATCACGCAGACGAGGACAGATGATTGGACAGTGAGTCACACGTCACAATCTAAACAGCCAATCACATTGTTTCCTTCAGTAACTAATTTCACCTTAGTCTGACTTCGTTTTTATTTATCCTGATTCAGATAAAGAGTTAAAATAAACAAACAAACAAAATAATAATAACGATAATGTTAATAATAATATTAATAATATAATATATATAATATATTAATATAATCATAATCATAAACAGATACTTCTTTGATCATATTCAATCATATTCAGAGTGGAGGAGGAGTGGAGGAGGAGAGGAGTGGAGGAGTGGAGGAGGAGAGGAGTGGAGGAGGAGAGGAGGAGTGGAGGAGGAGAGGAGGAGAGGAGGAGGAGGAGAGGAGGAGAGGAGTGGAGGAGGAGAGGAGTGGAGGAGGAGTGGAGTGGAGGAGTGGAGGAGGAGAGGAGGAGGAGAGGAGTGGAGGAGGAGAGGAGTGGAGGAGGAGTGGAGGAGGAGAGGAGTGGAGGAGAGGAGTGGAGGAGGAGAGGAGGAGGAGTGGAGGAGGAGAGGAGTGGAGGAGGAGAGGAGGAGGAGAGGAGTGGAGGAGGAGAGGAGTGGAGGAGAGGAGTGGAGGAGGAGAGGTGGAGGAGGAGAGGAGTGGAGGAGGAGAGGAGGAGGAGAGGAGTGGAGGAGGAGAGGAGGAGGAGAGGAGTGGAGGAGGAGAGGAGGAGTGGAGGAGTGGAGGAGGAGTGGAGGAGGAGAGGAGTGGAGGAGGAGAGGAGGAGGAGAGGAGTGGAGGAGGAGTGGAGGAGGAGAGGAGGAGAGGAGTGAGGAGTGGAGGAGGAGAGGAGGAGGAGAGGAGTGGAGGAGGAGAGGAGGAGGAGAGGAGTGGAGGAGGAGTGGAGGAGGAGAGGAGGAGGAGGAGTGGAGGAGGAGAGGAGTGGAGGAGGAGAGGAGGAGGAGAGGAGTGGAGGAGGAGTGGAGGAGAGCAGGAGGAGTGGAGGAGGAGAGGAGTGGAGGAGGAGAGCAGGAGGAGTGGAGGAGGAGAGGAGTGGAGGAGGAGTGGAGGAGGAGAGGAGTGGAGGAGGAGGAGTGGAGGAGGAGAGGAGTGGAGGAGAGGAGTGGAGTGGAGGAGGAGAGGAGTGGAGGAGTGGAGGAGAGGAGTGGAGTGGAGGAGGAGAGGAGTGGAGTGGAGGAGGAGAGGAGTGGAGGAGGAGTGGAGTGGAGGAGGAGAGGAGGAGGAGAGGAGTGGAGGAGGAGTGGAGGAGGAGAGGAGTGGAGGAGGAGAGGAGGAGGAGAGGAGTGGAGGAGGAGTGGAGGAGAGGAGGAGAGGAGTGGAGGAGGAGAGGAGGAGGAGAGGAGTGGAGGAGGAGTGGAGGAGAGCAGGAGGAGTGGAGGAGGAGAGGAGTGGAGGAGGAGTGGAGGAGGAGAGGAGTGGAGGAGGAGGAGTGGAGGAGGAGAGGAGTGGAGGAGAGGAGTGGAGTGGAGGAGGAGAGGAGTGGAGGAGGAGAGGAGTGGAGGAGGAGAAGAGTGGAGGAGGAGTGGAGTGGAGGAGGAGAGGAGTGGAGTGGAGGAGGAGAGGAGTGGAGGAGGAGAGGAGTGGAGGAGGAGTGGAGTGGAGGAGGAGAAGAGTGGAGGAGAGGAGTGGAGGAGGAGAGGAGTGGAGGAGGAGAAGAGTGGAGGAGAGGAGTGGAGTGGAGGAGGAGGAGTGGAGGAGAGGAGTGGAGTGGAGGAGGAGAGGAGTGGAGGAGGAGAAGAGTGGAGGAGAGGAGTGGAGTGGAGGAGGAGGAGTGGAGGAGAGGAGTGGAGTGGAGGAGGAGAGGAGTGGAGGAGGAGAAGAGTGGAGGAGGAGTGGAGTGGAGGAGGAGAAGAGTGGAGGAGAGGAGTGGAGTGGAGGAGGAGAGGAGTGGAGGAGGAGTGGAGTGGAGGAGGAGAGGAGTGGAGGAGGAGAGGAGTGGAGGAGGAGAGGAGTGGAGGAGAGTGGAGGAGGAGTGGGAGCTACAGACTGATGATGGAGATGAGGAACACATGAACGTCTCTTACTCTCCTGCTCTGGCTGCTTTTCTTCATCCTTCCTCCGGTTCTCTCACCGACGGGGAGGAGGTGCAGCCCGGCCGCCGGTAGCTCGGTGCCCGGTGGATCCTGGTGTCGGTGCCCGGTGGATCCTGGTGTCGGTGCCCGGTGAATCCTGGTGTCGGTGCCCGGTGGATCCTGGTGTCGGTCCCGGTGAATCCTGGTGTCGGTGCCCGGTGGATCCTGGTGTCGGTGCCCGGTGAATCCTGGAGTCGGTGCCCGGTGAATCCTGGAGTCGGTGCCCGGTGGATCCTGGTGTCGGTGCCCGGTGGATCCTGGTGTCGGTCCCGGTGAATCCTGGTGTCGGTGCCCGGTGGATCCTGGTGTCGGTGCCCGGTGGATCCTGGTGTCGGTCCCGGTGAATCCTGGTGTCGGTCCCGGTCCCGGTGAATCCTGGAGTCGGTCCCGGTGAATCCTGGAGTCGGTCCCGGTGGATCCTGGTGTCGGTCCCGGTGGATCCTGGTGTCGGTGCCCGGTGGATCCTGGAGTCGGTGCCCGGTTCCTCTTCTTCTTCAGCTCCTCTGTTTTCTAAACCGAGGCAGCATCCTCCTGGTGCGTGTGCGTGTGCCCGTGGAGGCAGATGCTCTCGCTCGTGAACGCGCGGTGAAACGCACGGTAGCCTATTTTCCAGCACAAAGAGCCCGACAGCGCCACCTGCTGACACACAAGCATCTCGACTTCCTTTCTAATAATTCATTAAGAATTATAATGTCAGTTTATCAGAAATGTAATTTATTGCCTCAAATGTTGTTTAAATGTTCTGTGTTTATACAGAATATATATTTACTTATAGATTATCTGTGGGCAACTTCAGTATCTCAGGGAACTTTGGCAGATTAAGACTGGGATCGAATCACCGACCGTCTGGTTCGAAGACGACCGCTCGACCCCCTCAGCCACAGCCGCCCCATTAAACTCATTTCAGCAAGAGAAGCAAACTCTTATTCACAGAAAGACTCATAAATGATGTTTATTCAGTCAAACAAATGAAATAAAATTAAAATAATATTTTAGTATGATATTTGACCAAAACTGTAGTTAGGGTTAGGTTAGGTAAGTTTGTTCACTGGAGATTATAAAATCTTTTCTTTACTTTAAATAAAAGAAAAACAGGGTAACCCTTCTTTGCCAAACTATGGACTGACCTCTGACCTGTTTCCTGACCTCTGACTTGTTTCCTGACCTCTGACCTGTTTCCTGACCTGTTTCTTGACCTCTGACCCTGACTGTGTAAAGTTGTTTGTTTCCTTCTGGAGCTGAAACCTGAAATTATCAGAGTGTCAATTGAGGCAAACTGAGCGAGGTCAGAGGTCAGTCATCAGCTTCAGTTTAACATGATGGTTCACTGATGAGACAACAGCTCCCACTGCTGGTTAACATCTCACATTTCAAACTCAGTTTGAACTTTGTTTAAATTCAGCTCTGAAGTTTCTCTTTATTAACTCGTGACAAATAATTGAGATGAACAAATTGATAAATAATGAAAATAACTGATAGAGAAATGAAGCCTCTCGGTGACCTCTGACCTGAGGTCACTTACATGAAGTGATAAATAGCTTGTTTCTAGTCTTTGTGCTTCACACCTGTTTTCCAGTTAAAGTGAAGGCGGACAGGAAGTGGATGTCGCAGCAGAAGCGTTTAAACTTTTTTTAAAGTCTCTGAGGAATAAACTAAAATATAAATTAAAAAATGACAAAAACAAATAATGAAGTCAAATTTAATTTGGAGAAAATGTTTAATGAATCACATGATGCAGTCATTTGTCAAGTTTATGATTTATTTAGATTCTAACCTAAAAGTTTAACATTTAGACACTTTAAAGGGACATTTCACCAAATACAAACAGAAAACCACCAGAGACTGACAGAGTTCAAACACTGAGCCTGTTTGTGTTGTTCCAGACATGAGCAGCTGAGCTGGAACCTGTGATGTGTTGGTAGTGAGGTTCACTGTGTTAGATTCAGAGGTGTTCCTAATATTCTGACCCCCGTAATAAAGGATCTTACACAAAAAGCAACAACACAGACCCCTGTCCTATGTGTGTCTGTGTGTGTCAGTAGGACGAACATATTTCCAGTAAACTGGATGAAACATGAGTCAGAGAGGAAATAACATCAGGATCTTTTATCTCTTTCTTTAACATGATAAGATCAAATGTCTTTTAAAATTTACACTGATTTCATGATGAACATAATGAGACTGATATGAATATGTGTGTGTGTGCGTGTGTTTTCTCAGCGTCTAGTGCCATGGCGACCACTTCCTTGTGGTCCATCGCCACCGTGACCCATTGACGACATCACTTCCTCGAGGAAACTGAAAGAGAGAGAGAGCGAGGTAAAGACAGCTGCACTGTGACTCAGGTGTGTGTGTGTGTGTGTGTGTGTGTGTGTGACCTCTTGGTGTTGTGGATGCTGCTTCCTCCGAGGACGATGCGGACTCCAGGTGAACTTCGGTTCATGTTGTAAACAGTCAGAGCTTCTTCATAAGTGGCTCCACCAATCAGAAACACGATGATGTCCTGAGGCCTGCCACACGCACACACACACACACGCACACACACACACGCACACACAGTTGACAGTGGTTGCTAAGGAGGATGCGGTGGTTACTATGCTTGTGTGTGTGTTTCGTGTCTCTCAGTGTGTGTGTGTGTGTGTGTGGTACCTGTCTCTCAGGCTGCTGGCTCCCAGGTATGGAAACTGACTGTCTTTGAGTCGACCTTTAATCAGCTGATCCAGAGTGTCATGAAGCAGCGGCTGATGCTGAGAGTAGACGTTCTCCACACCCTGAAACAAACACACACACACACACACGACGGTGGTTGCTAAGGAGGATGAGGTGGTTACTATGCTAATAGTGGTTGCTAAGGAGGATGAGGTGGTTACTATGCTAACAGTGGTTGCTAAGGAGGATGAGGTGGTTACTATGCTAATAGTGGTTGCTAAGGAGGATGAGGTGGTTACTATGCTAACAGTGGTTGCTAAGGAGGATGAGGTGGTTACTATGCTAATAGTGGTTGCTAAGGAGGATGAGGTGGTTACTATGCTGACAGTGGTTGCTAAGGAGGATGAGGTGGTTACTATGCTAATAGTGGTTGCTAAGGAGGATGAGGTGGTTACTATGCTAACAGTGGTTGCTAAGGAGGATGAGGTGGTTACTATGCTAATAGTGGTTGCTAAGGAGGATGAGGTGGTTACTATGCTGACAGTGGTTGCTAAGGAGGATGAGGTGGTTACTATGCTGACAGTGGTTGCTAAGGAGGATGAGGTGGTTACTATGCTGACAGTGGTTGCTAAGGAGGATGAGGTGGTTACTATGCTGTGTACTGTGACTGTACCTTGAGTCCTTTGAAGAACTGTTTTGTCATGGCGACGGCGTCTGTCGGCATGATGAGGTCACTTCCTCTGACTCGTTTCCCTCCGTACTCAACCACAGACTGAACCATCTGTCAGTGGGGGGGGGCAATTCTTTACTGAATCAGTTTATAAAAAAGTGTTTTTATCTTCAGTGACTGAAACAAACAGAAGAAGCTGTGGATCAACTGTAAATTTAAATATACGGAGCATTTACTCGTCCAATCAGGGCTGAGCTTTAGTAAGATCTTTACCCTGCGGTGGCGTTCAGACACTCCTCTCCTGCTCAGCTCGTCCATCAGTGACGGCAGGATGCTGCTGCTGTGGCGTTCATATCTCAGAGCGTAGAGCATGACGAGGCGCACGGCGTCCAGCTCTGACAGACGAGGATTCTGTAGCAGGCGACGAACGCTCTGAAAAAAGATGCAGCAGCAGAGAAGATGAGGCGTTAACGTTCCCGCTCTGTTGGTTACGGTGGTAACCATGGTAACCCTGGTCTCCTCAGACAGGAAACGGCGTCAGGTTACCTGCTGAGCGTTGGAGTGGTCGTTCTGACAGGCCAGCTCCTGCTCCACCTCCGACACCTCCATCAGCTGACGCTCCGAAACCAGCCGAGACAACTCGCCCACCACCGTCACGTGCTTGGACACGGTGCCCGACATCTTCTTAAACTGAGGGTAGTTATCGACAAACGCCTGCGGAGAAAAACATCTGGTCAACGTCACAGCTGGAAACGTTCAGACGATGCTTCAATGTCCTGGTTTGATTTTCAAACTTTAAGTTTGACTCTGAGCATCTACATCACTGAGAAGAGGCTGAGAACATCCTGTAAGTGACAGGGAGCAGCTGTTAGTGACGGGCCCCCGCTGTCTGACCTTCATGTCGGAGATGGACTCCAGCCTCTGGTGTCCTTTAGGTCTCTTCTTCTGGAAATCCTCCATCAGGTTCTTGATGTTGGTGCCGATCTCTCCGAAGTTCAGATACAGGTTCTGACAGAGACACGACTTCATTAACAACCTGACACACGTGTCCACATACTTCTAGAAATGGCGTCTCTGTGTGTCCTTGCGGTCTGACTCACGTTGGCGTAGAACTCGTCGTTCTCCGCAGACAGAACCACCTCCCTCAGGTCTTTGCTGATCCCCGGGACTCTGGACAAGTCGATCCTGTTGTTGTTGAGGCCGAGCAGCTCGTGGACCATCGCCTGGTACGTCCACTGTACCACGACAGAGACACACTGACGTGAACAGAAGATCTTTAACCTTAAAATGTGCTGATGTCCTGGTGTGGAGCGCTGTGATTGGTCACCTGGTTGAGCAGCGGCGTGATGGCGTCGTCGCTCCGGTCGAGGATCAGCAGCAGAGGAGGAACCTCCGTCTTCCTGAAGTCAAACAGCTCGTACTCCTTCGTGATGATTTGCTGTCGGACGTGAGAGAAGAAGAAGAAGAAGAAGAAGAAGAAGAAGAAGAAGAAGAAGAAGAAGAAGAAGTCTCTTCCTTTAGAACGAAATCTTTAAATCAGTGATTTTAAAATCAGAGTTACTGTGTGTGTGTTGCCATGGAAACCTTGACGCTCTCTCCCAGGCGTTTGGACATGTCCGAGGACAGCTGGTAGCGGATCATGGGACATTTCTTTAGAGCGAGGAGGACGGACGTCAGACCCTGAGTACAGCGAGACAACATGGACGACTCCCAGCTCCGACCCTGACACACACACACACACACACACACACACACACACACACACACACACACACACACACACACACACCAACACACACACACACACACACACACACACACACACTCACCCTGGACACTCCGTGCAGGTTCAGTGAGAACAGATGTGGATTCACTGCGATGAAATCTCCATAAAACTCCTGCCGACACAGACGAACCATCACGGTAGTTTAACATCTGAACAGCAGCAAACCTCAGTTCAACTGACACATAGAAACTCATGTTCTCACCACCTGCGGCTGATGGGTGACGGAGTTTGTTAAAGATCAGTGAATATTTGATAAACAAGTGGAGAAAGTACTGTGTGTAATAGCATCTGTTATTCTGAGCAGGACTGATTCTAACTAATTCCCACTGAAGGAAACTGAAGACTCAAACCAACAGTGAGTTTTAACTTGGAGAGTTCATCAGGTTAAACTTGCTGTGACTCACCTGGACTTCAGCCACCACTTCCTGTTCGTCTGCTTCAGCCAGAGCTTTGATTTCACTCTTACTGATCACATTACTGAAGTCTGAAACACACGCACGCACACGCACGCACACGCACACACACACTTCAATGTGTTGTAAACTAAATGACATGACTACTCTTTGATGTTAGTTTTACTATCACATTAATAAATAATCTACATGTACATAGTATGTGTGTGTTCAAACTGTCCTAGACCCTTCAGGACCAATGTTGACGCAGAGTCGACAGTTTGAGACGTCTCTACGTCAGGACATTTTAATATGAAAAGATAAACAGCCTCTAATCAAAGGTGGGTGGCGCCCCACCACCAGAGACCGAAAACCACCACCCGGGACGTCCCCCATCCTGTCCTGTCCCTCACTTCAAACGACTCCATGGTCTTTGTTCAGAGTCTTTTCTAAAAACATCAAGATTCTCTATGAGGTTCTGCACATTCTGATTCCCCTACTTTATGTATTTCAGGAGGTTTATTATTGATGACATCAGAGATGATGACGTCCTCAGGAACTGATGTCACAGTGACTCTCAGGAGGATAAGTTACTTACAGATGAAGTACACGCCGTACTTTGGTCTCCTCAGCTCCTGGATCAGATGTTCTACGTTCTCCTGCAGAAAACATAGGTTAAAGATTTAGTCATCATCACAGCGGACATGACATCACTCATCACAATGAATGACATCATCACAGGGAGGCGGAGCAGCTCTCGTACCTTGGTGGGTCTGAGGAAGCAGATGGACTTCAGGTGTTTCATACTGTCTCTGTTCTGAGAGTCGATCCGTTCAAACAGGTAAACCTCCTTCTGCAGGATCTCAGACTGAGTGTACACCATGCTGACGATGCTGGTCTGTGACACACACACACACACACACACACACACACACACACACACCACACACACACACACACACACATTAATATCCAGAGAGCTGCAGTCTTTTCCTACAGGCAGAAAACTAAACTAAACATAAACTCATGAGCATTTTATTAGGAACACCTCAGCCAATCACATGGCAGCACCTCGGTGTATAAGGTCGCAGGTGAGGAGCTTCACTTCCGGTTTGAATCTCACACAGTGACGTGATTGTTGCAGCAGCTGTGTGTTGACGTCAGGGGTCAGAGGTCAGACTGTGTTTCTGCAGAACCAACATGAATCTATGGAGCTGCTGTCAGCAGTCCGGCCTGCAGGTGGCGCTGTTCCCGGGCTCTTATTCATTAGTGGTTTATCGTGGTGTGTTGTTGCTGATCATCACACTTCATCTTCCAGTGGAGACTTCCTGTTCCAGGTCACATGGCCGTGAAGCAGGAAGTGTGTGTGAGTGACTCACCGTCTCTCGGTCCATCAGCAGCACCTTCATCCCGGGGCCGCTGCTCTCCACCATCTTAGAGACGTACTGCTTCACCGCGAGACTCACGTTCATGGCGGCGGCTTCACGAAGCACCGACAGCTGCGAGTTACGGTCCGGTTCGGTCCGGCTCTGTCGGGTCCGGTTCAGTCCGGTTCGGTCGGGTCCGGTCTAAGGTTTCTGTTAGTGTCGGTCACAACGACAACAAGCTGCTGGCTGTTTCCGGGTCCATCACGTCCTGACGTCACACGCGCGACACCAACGTCAATACGTAGTAAGCGTTTTTTTGGTGTATTTTCTCATCATTTTATTTTAACATATATTTGACATATAAGTATAAAATATATTATTACCGGAATGTACAAATATATATATATAATAAAACAAAGCTTTAGTGTTCGGTTTTACATTATTACTGTTGTTTTTATGTCTTTATTATTATTGTTGTTCTTTTACTAATAATGTTGTTAAATTTACAGCTGAAACTAACTGTGCGTTGATGATGTGTCACAGAAATATTGGAAAAATGATTTGGAGACTTTCACGTCATCTCAGGTTGGAAACACAACTCACGAGGTTGATTGTAAAGTGATAGAGTTGCTGATGTCATCAATTACAAGTCAACTAATAAAAAATAAGCGTTTAATGTGAACTTGTCAAATGTTACTTTTGTTATTCCCTCTTTGTCCAATACAGATGTTGTATGACTAACATGCACATTTTAAAATATGTCTGTCACGCCCAAAACTTTTATTTTGCTCTTTGTTATCATGTAAATATCATGAAGATGAGTCAGTGTTGTTTAAACACATTAATACATCTCATGTTGTTCACAGCCTTCATGTTTTTAACACATTTTGATGCAAAAGCACACAGACGTAGGAACAACGCCGTCACAACTAAGGGCTAATCGGTTCTAATGTTCTGTAAAGTATCTTGCATATCTCAGAACCATTCAACTTATCACCTTCACAATTGTCATGTGTGTTATTAAGGGTCCAGTGAAATGTACTTTTCTCATTGTTGTACATGTTATAATAATAAACTTTGATCAAAAACAGGTGAGCAGCGCTCTGTAGCTGGAGCAGTGGGGCCTCATCCACCTCAGTGACTTTGGTTGGGACGGAGCCACTGAACTCATGTCGTCCATCTTTATTTATAGTTTATGGTCTGAACACAGTGAACATTAAAACCTTCATGATTTATTACAGGACTGTTGCATGCTGGGCGTTCCCAATAAACTGGAACAACACATTATAAACATTGATGAATGTTCTGTTATAAACTGTGTAGTAACAATATTTTCCTCTGCACTGCAGTGAAATGAGATGGAAATAGAAATACCTCCGAATTTAACTTAATAGAGTCTTAACATATTATTGTTAGTCACTTTGGATAAAGCGTCAGCTGAACTATATGTTCTTATGAACATATAGTTCAATATGTGATAGTAAACAGGTGATTTATATTAAAGGAATTTATGTAATTAATAATCAAATATGATTTCAAAATGTTCAAAGACTTAAAAACCATGGTGCTTATTTTTCAACTCTGGATGAACAGTACATCTAGTTTTTGGACATTGAGCCGTGGATCAGGTCGAGCTGATGAACACGTCAATGTTTCCTATGGAGCCTCTTAATGAATAACGTGTAGAGGGGTCGGTTTGTCCTGTACAAGCTGTAATATTATTATCAATATTATTATAAATTTGATATGATACGTACGTAAACCTATGACTCAGCTGTAATTAAGTCATTCATTTATGTTTCTGTTCACTTGAATGACATTAAGGAATATTTCATAGTTTTTGATGATAACAAAGAAATCCACTTAATATTTAATGGAAGCAATACAGGCCTGTTCAGGTCACTTATCATCAGCTTGATCTAGATGAATGTTAGCTAATCAGCTAGCTTCAGTTTTTATCGAATAAAGTTTCTATTTTTGCATTCGTGGAAATTTCGCACATTAATTTTAAAACATTCTTCAAAATCCATGTCACATCTCTTCCTAGTGTCTAGAGTTGAAAACCACAACTCAAAATGATGGAGGCGGTTTTAAACCAACTAATGACTGAATATTTGATAATATAAATAAAATGCTTCTCTAGCCGGTTAGCTGAGCCCTGAGCTAACACATGCTATAGATGTGATGAAGGCACGTGAATCAGTACTTCAGCTGATCATTACTTTAACTATATATATATACTTAGCCACAGGCAGCTAGCTAGCATCACAGCTATGACTATAAACATCAGTAACTCGTGTCTCACTGAACTTCAGCAGCAGCTGTTAGCATGTGTTCAGATGCTAATTAGCATCATGTAGCTGGATGTTAACGGGAACGTGTTACTGTTGATACTTTAGCGACGTAACTTAGCTTACGTTGGCTATCATTAGCTTAGCCTAATTAATGCTACACAATTAGCGTCGTGAGATGAACGATCGTGCGTCCCGGTCGGTGACTGACCCGGGTCAGTGCAGCTGGACCCTGGTCAGTGCAGCTGGACCCGGGTCACGTTAACTGGTTGTGAAAGTCTGACTTTAGTTTGGTTCGGATCTATTTGTTGGGACCGTGGTTGACACGCAGCTGTGGTTCGGCTCGACCCGGGGATAAAACGCTGCTGAACGCGGTTGAATTGACGTGACGTCGCGATAAATCTGCAAAAGGTAAATGTCAGATAACGACATGTTTATATTTTTAATTAGATTAATTTTTTGTTGTTATTCCAGTTTATTAAAAGTGACTTTTGGGCCAGCACTGGGAGATATCCATCCGCCGTGGTGTGGTACATGTGTCCTCACTGCAGCCGGAGGCGGGGACGTAGCGGAGGAATACGAGGCTAGAGCCGTGATCAGTCTGAGCAGCCACAAACGGTGTGCCCGGTGCTAACAGCTAACAGCTAACCCTCCTGTCTGCACTCATTCACTCACTAACTCTTTTAAAAATACAGTTAACGCTAGAATAAGTTCTCATTTAACATTTAAAGTCTCCGGATAAGGTAAGCGAGCACCCGCCTCACTTTTTATTCAGATATCATGCAGAGTTTTTTAAGTCACTCAGTTAGCTGCTGGGCTAGCCTGCTAGCATTGCTAGCTGGATGGTAAAATGGCTGAGGAGGGGGGGTGTAGCTCAGCATCATGAAATGAATCTGTCACAGTTTGTTTACATCATGTTTACATCGTGTTTACATCAGTAGACCAAATGTAAATATTGTTCATGCTAACATTGTTAGCCTGTTTGTGCTCTCATTAGCATGTTAGCTGAGATTGCTAACCGTTTAAAGCCAGTTGCTTGTTCAGTTCTGGGTCAGTTCATAGATTAATAATTCAAATGTAAAACTTTCAAACATTTAAGTTTTCAACATTTATTAAATTAAATTTTCATTAAAGACAAAGAGAAAACAGAGTCTTAGTGTTCACACAGCAGCTAGGCTAACTAAGAGCTAACACCCAAACAAACGTGAAGTTTATCCATCAACTAATTCATTCTTAAGTGTGACTGTACATTATGGTTCTTTATATTCAGTAATGTCAGTTGTATTATGTTTGTCAATGACAATACACTGTCACATATTATCTGTCAGTGATGAAGAGCAGACACAGCAGCTGGAAACCAAACAATGTGATTTATAAATTCATGTTTTAAAGGTCCAGTGTGTAAGATTTAGGTGAAAAGGATCTATTGACAGAAATTTAATATAAAATAATCCTATTGATGTTTTAACGACTGTATTTCATCTAAATTATACAAATTGTTGTTTTATTTACCTGGAATGGACCTTTATATTGAAATACTTTTATTTACATCGGGGGGGTCCTCTCTTTGGAGGCGTCATGTTTCTTGTAGTAGCCCCGACTGGACAAACTAAACCCTTTGAGTTTTTATGAAAACTGAAGGTTACCACAGGTTCTCTTTCATGTTTGGAAGAGGGGGGGGAGGGGGGCGGTGTTCAGCTGCCACATGACACTTCACCACTTTATGTTACTACATTCTACACACTGCAACTTTAAGTCATTTGAGGTTCTGTCATTACATCTGTTTTGTTTTTGTATCATAGTATCAAAGCTAATTGTGGTTTACAATATATAAAAAAAAATGTATTAAGCTCATAGAACTCTACAGAAAATATCTTCATGTAAACTCCATCACAGAATAACATTAAGTAGACCTGCTTACACACTAATGTCATGCATCACATGTGGAGCTAGCAACACTGGAAAAAGACTAACTTTTTTCACGTGGTATTTAATCATTTCCAACATCCGACATCCACAAATACAGCAAGAGACACAGCACTGGGGCATCTTTAAAAGACCTTGGACCCAGAAATGGATATCTCACAACTTACCCGACTTGTACCAGTCACACGTTGAGGTGTTCACACCAGTTGTGCCTCCCTCTGCAGGTGAGGAGGGGACGATGGAGGTGGAGCGAGCTGCAGGTGGTGACCTGCTGATGGAGTGTGATGAAGAGGAGCAGGAGGTTTGGCCTCGGACACAAGAGACAGTGAAAGAGAAGGATGAAGGTGAAGAGTTAAAATGGGCTGAGTTTGAATAGTGAGTGAATGGATCACATATTTAACCATATTTATTTATATTGTTTATTGTCTTTACTACATTTATTAGAATGAATACTTTTTTACCACTGAAACCAAAATTAAACTGTGAATTTCAACATAAACTTTTTTTTTCATAAACAGAACGAGTGGGATGTGTTAAATATCAGGACAGGAACAGAGTAAAAAACAATATTGTACAATATCTCGTCTCCTCCACATGTAAACAGTTTATATTCATATAAAATACAGAATTGAACTGAACGTCGGCGGCTAGCAAAGACAAAATGGTCGGGAACATTTGTAATCGATTATCCATGATGCATTCTACCCTGGAAGTTCAGGCTTATGCTGGTTCTTCAGGAAAAAGGTCACGTGATAGGAGCATGGCGAATCAGCACTGGTTACTCCGTGGCCGAAAAGACTCGATCAGCAAGTGGTTGTGAGTGTCTGCTTCATCGTTTCCAAACATTTTCATTTCTGCCCGTCCCAACTAAAATGCAGCCCCAGAGTTTTCAAACTAAAACGGGACCAGCAGTATTAACAAACATCTCTGTTTTAGTGGCTCACTACCACTTCAGAGTAGTGATGGCATCTCAGGTGAGTCCTCAATGTGTTCACACCTGAACACTGGAGATGCTGAGACAGGGGTGAACACCAGGTGTGAACGGGGCCTCAAACACGACTCTGTCTCTGCAGGTGTGAGGACTGTTGTCCGTCCCATGGAGCAGCAGTCAAAAGACCCCCCACCAGTCAGGATCATTCCCATCACATTCCAACCAGTGAACAGCTGCAGCCCCACCACACTCAACCACACAGAGATGGTAACAAAGCTGCTGACGATTCAGATACAATTTTGTATCACTGCTGTAGTCTGTGATTCAACGTGTGTGTGTGTGTGTGTGTGTGTGTGTGTGTGTGTGTGTGTGTGTGTGTGTGTGTGTGTGTGTGTGTGTGTGTGTGTGTGTGTGTGTGTGTGTGTGTGTGTGTGTGTGTGTGTGTTCAGCCTTCAGATGGTCCTCTGGACTTAACAATGAACGGTCAGCTGGTTCCTCGGCTGCCTGAAGGTCAGTTCAGTTCTGTCTGTCTGTCTCTATCATGACAGGGAAAGTCTACAGATTCCGAACCAGTTAAACTAGGGGGATCCATTGAGTCGGAGCAGAGACGTTAATTTATTTTATCTTCATGTTGATCCTTCAGGTAGCGGTGCAGAGCTGAAGCAATATTCTCAGCCCAAAGGTTCAGCCATCGGTTTCACCTCAGTTGAGATCCCCATCACTGTGACAGTCATCAGTCCTGCAGGAAGTCGTCACATCAACACTACCATCTCCCTGTTCTCCACCTCAAACACACGTACAGCTCCAAAACCTGCTGCTGCTCCACCTGAACCTAAGGCAGGCTCCACCCCCATCATCACAGGTACACCTCTCATCAGAAAGATGCAGTTTAAACACGACCTGTTTTCTAACCTCCAAGTGTCTGTGGTGCAGGTGTGGTCTCAGGTGAAGCAGCCCAGAAGGTTTTAAACAACCACAACGTGAACTTCAAATCCAGCTCGCCTCTGACAAACCTGAAGACCCCACCCATCCTGTCACTCACCTCAACACAGACCACACAGCCAGCGTCAAAGAAGAAAAAGCCTCCTCCCAGCTGCAGCGGACCTGCAGCTCCTCTGAAGCTGCGACACAAAGGTTTGACTGAAGAGACGAACCAGTTTCTTTTATTTTCTTTCAATGGGCTGAACTGCTTAGATCATCCACCACCAGAACACACTTGACTGCTTGTGGTCACCACATGGTCACTTGACCTCTACAGATGTGGACAGTTGTTTTATCTCTAACAAAGCTCAGGCTTACACACACATATAAATGCTGCGATTTTAAAACCAGCTGTTTTGTTAATCTTACTCTGCTGACAAACATGGATTGTTTCTGTGATGATCCACAATCTGAACAACAGGAAACAGGTCGGACATCTTATAGCATGTCTTCTGACAGGAGATAATAAAATATAAATAGATAAGTAGGACATTATATTGATAATGATTTTTACATGAGTTGACAATAGATTAATACACATAATCTATAAACATGTTATGGAGCAGAGTCTTATGACTCACGTCAACATTACATCCACTACGTCATGCGTGCAACGTTCCTGCAACCTTTTAAAAAATATACTGCATTCATTACATACATGTCCCATAACTCACCCAAAACATGTGTCGTCATCAGTTGTTAACTGTCACATGTTGATGTCTCAAAATGTTATATACTTTAAAGACGTGTTATTGGAACAGTGTTGTCTGATGGGATATTTTCGTCAGCACTGAATACCTCAGTTAATATCAAGGTATCTTGTTTGTTGTACAGCCAGCAGAACAAACACGCAACCAACATATATACAAAATAAAAACATAAACAACGTAAATAATAAATAATGAATACACTCATGTAATGTTTTTTTTTTATATTCAGGTTCAACAAACCGAAGGAATTAAATTTTTGCTTGATTATTGACAATTCGTCCTTCTCCATGTCAAACATATAATCGCTCTTAGGATTACTGACAGTGATTATAATGGGGGGTCTGATGTGAATCCTTGGATATTATTTAAAGTATTCAAACCATAGAGAATTATCATCATTATGTCATCTGCTTCATTTTACACAAACACACAATTCAGAATTTAGAAGAAAGTTTTGAGAGTTTGAAAAAAGATTGAGGAACAGTTGGAAGTTTCTCGTCGTCCTTTATTTCTGAGATGAACCAGGTGTGTTTGTTTCCTCAGGTCAGCTGGGACCAAAGTCTCCTCCCGCCTGTACTGTTTGTTTGTCTCAGTACAGATTCATCCCGGAGCTCAGAGGATTCATGTGTGTAAGTGTTCGATCACATCAAAGACGTTCAGCTCCAGAGCTCTGAGAGCTTTAATCAGTTTCTATAGAAGGAGAATAAAGTGTCATGACCAGAATAACCTCTCCTCCTCTTCTTCTTCTTCTTCCTCGTCTTCCCCCTTCTGCTTTTCTTCATCCTCCTCCTTCTCTTCCTTTCTAGCTGTGCAGCCCTGAGATTGCTCAGAGTCTCCTCCTCTGGAGGAACTTGAAGAGGAAGAATAAATCTCGCATGTGGAGCCGAGAGAAGAAGACAACGTCCCGAGTGTCCAGAGATTCTCAGAGCAGCAGTAAAGTTTCCAGGACGGGATCAGGACTTCCTGCTGTGAGTTCAAGCTGCTGACGCTCTTCATCTACTTCCTGTTTGTCTCCTTCAGTCTAAAGTCGTCTCTCCTCTGCAGAGGACTCGCAGATCGTCTGATGACTTCCTGTCAGACCAGTTCACCAGCACCGCCCACCCCTCTGACCTCAGCAGCCGCCAGCAGGACCTATCTGAAGCCACCCATGCCCCCCTTCAGGGGAAACTGGTGATACTGGTGGAAGATTTCTATTACGGCTCAGCACGAGGAACAAACTCCACCAAACCTGACCAGCATAGCAGAACGCTCACTGGACCGTACCGCTGCATCCACTGTCCCATGACGCTGTGCAACAACCTCGAGTGAGACGCGTGCACACGCTCACACTCACTGAGGCTCAAACAGTCCTGTAGTAAATTCTGCTCCTTCAAGAAATATCTGCTGCTTCCAGACTCACATGTCGAAATGATACTAGACATTTATTTAGAAATTCATGTATTTGTGTTTCAGACTCTCTGAAAACATCGAAATACATTTTTCATTTTATGGACAAAACCATATAAAGATATAAATTCGCTTCACGTCTAAATTACACCACAGATTAACTGAGGAAGGACAAAGAGCATCTCATCCTAGTTTTCAGAGTTAAAGTCCTCCAGTAAAGAACTGTGTTTTATTTTGAAGCCTCATACATTCTTCACTACTGCAGATAATTTTTTTAACTGATATTTTCTGTTTTAATAAAAATCTCCATCCAGTTTGTCAGAAAAGAATAAGAAGTGAGTGTCGTTGTCTTTCTCAGGTTGATGAGTCACATGCAGCAACACGTGATGTCTCAGGAGGACAGAAACTCCATGTCCTTGTGTCCTCACTGTTTCCGTCACTTTCCATCTCCATTCAAACTGCAGTGCCACCAGGAGGCTGTTCACAGTCAGTCTGACTCCACAGGTGGTCTGTAACACACACACACACACACACACACACACACACACACACACACACACACACACACACACACACACACACACACACACACACACACACACACACACACACGACCTATACTTGACACTTGGAGTTGACAGTCGTCTTGTTGCTGTGTGATGTGTAATCTTGAGTTATTTTATGTCAGTGTGTTGTTTCCTCATGCTGTGTGTCTGTTGTGTAGTTACGTGTAGAATCTGTGAGCTAGAGTTTGGCAGTGAACCAGTTTTCCTCCGGCACATGAAGAACACTCACAAACCAGGAGAGATGCCGTACGTCTGCCAGGTGAGACGACGACAACGACGACAGCTGCTCACACGTTTCCACTGTGGCTCTGTCTGACCTCTGACCCCCGTCTTCTCTCCTGTGCTTCAGGTGTGTGACTTCAGGTCGTCGTTCTACTCAGACGTGTGGTCGCACTTTCAGGAAGCTCATGCTGACACCAAGCACCTGCTCTGTCAGTACTGTCTGCGAGTCCTGCGCAGTCACACCTGCTACCAGCAGCACTTTGCCCAACACCAGGTACACACACACACAGACACACACTTAGATACACAGACAGACAGACACACACTTACACCCACACACACTTATACACATACACACACACACTCACACACGTCCTGTTGTGAACATGATATCTCAAGTCTGTCCTAAGGGAATTTCTTCACATTTTGACCAGTTGTCACTCAAAGATGAACTGATTAGAGGTCAGAGGTCACAGTGACCCAGAAGTTTGGTCTGATTTTCTCTTTTTAAAGTGATTTAAGTATCATGAAGACAAATCCTTCAAAGTCTTTTCTATTTCAACAGGTTTTAATGTGTAAACTGTAAAAAAACTGTGTTTTAATGTTTTCGGCTAAACTCAATTTTCTACAACTGTGTGTGTTGATGTGTTTCAGAAGAAACACATGTTCAGCTGTGACAAGTGTCGTCTTAACTTCCTGTACATTAAAGAAAGGATGGAACACAAACTGTTGCATCACAAAACCCATGTCAGACCTTCTCAACTAACCGGACTCAAGCCTGGAACCAAGGTATACGTCACCTCGAGGTCGCATGGTTTTATCTGACGTTGCTGTTTGTCTCAGAGCTGAACAACTCGTGTGTCTGTGTGTGTGTGTGTGTGTGTGTGTGTGTGTGTGTGTGTGTGTCTGCAGGTGACTGTGAGGACATACTCAGTGGTTGAAGGGGCTGAGAGTGAAGAAGCGATAAAGAAAGCTGTCGTTCCATGCAAGGCAAGTCACTTCAGGCCGTTAACATATTACCTCATATGGTCAGATGTCATGTGATAGACGGCATCCTGAGGCAGCAGGATTCAAACTGTTCTCACGTTTCATCACATTTCATCACCTCAGACAAAACAACGCTGCAGGTTTCTGTCCTAAGAGATCAGGTCTTATCTGACATTTTGGTGGACTACATTACCCATAAGCCTCGGCTGCGGTTGCTTTGGAGACTAGGACCAGTCGTAGCTTTGTGTCAGAACTTATTTGAGCTGCAGATTGTGAAATTTCAAAGCTTCATCTCTGTGATTAGCTGTTTCTTTGTGTTTCAGGTGGTAAATGTTGAACCGCCGCCGCCACAGGATGTTCCGAAGAGGAAACCAGTGGAGAGTCTGGGCCCACTACTGTCCAACCTCAGGTACTGGGACGCACCTCTACAGTTTATATTCACATGATCGGGTCGAAGCTTCGAGTCTCCATTATGTTTGAGTCTTTGGAACAGTCAGAGGCTCCGACGACACTGATACACCTGAAAAATCATGTCACATGACATTTTCAAGCACACTGGTCATGTGATGTAAACAGGAAGTAGATTGTCTCCTCTGCAGTTGGTTGCTTAGTAACAGAAACTCCTCTGAAGGAGGAACAGTGAAGAGTCGGAGCAGGGACGACGAGGTGGAACTGTTACTGACAGGAAGTGTTAGCGACGCTTTGTGTTCACCGCTGGTAGTCGAGTCATGTGACTGATGAGAACCAATCAGGAAGAGAACGTGTCATCGTTTACTAAAGTCTCAGTTTCTGTTCAGACTCAAACACAAACCCAGAGTTTTCAAACTGAAACGAGAGCAGTTTACACAAGTCTCTGATTTAGTGGCCGAAACTCCACAAGCGTCACCATAGCAACAGTGATGAGTTTACAAACCCAAACATAGTGTCAGTGTTAACGGATTCTGTGTCCGTTGTTCTGTCCTGAGCTCACATTCTGATTTACACTGTTAAACTGTTCCCTTGTCAGTTTCTAAATCTGTGTCCCTTCTCTCTCTCTCTGTTCCAGTAAAGCAGCCGGTGTCTCTTGGCCTCTCCAGCGCTGTGTCGAGTGTCTGTCTATCGTTCACGACTTCAACTCTCACTTCCCGTCTATGGTCCACTGCTTCCTCTGCAGGTTCCTCACTTGCTGCTCCACATCGTACGCCAACCACATGATCAAGTACGTCTGCGTCTGGTCGTTAGCTTTAGCTCATCTGATCGTTACCTTTGTTATTGAACCAATTTGACGTCTTTATTATTTCAGCACAAACATAATTGACTTCGCTCCTTTCATATGTAATATACATGTATTTCACATGACGTCATTCTCATGAAGGAATCGAACCAGTTCACACATGTAACATGATCTTTTCCGTGTCTCAGCTTGAATAAACTGTTGTGTGATTGTGTTGATGTGATGTTTTCACAGTAAACATTCAACCTCCAGGAGGAACCCCAAGTACAAGAGCCTCTTCCAGTCAGGGCCACGGTAACAAGCCACCGCCGTTTAATCACCCTTCACTTCCTGTTTGTGATGAACAGAAGTCTCTTCACGTATCAAATCAAATATCTGAAAAATTGTACCGTGTTTCTGTGTGTTTCAGGTTGTCTCACAGGTTGGAGTGTGCGTCATGTTCACTCTGCTCCTACAGAGGAGACGTGATGGCCAATCACCTGATAGAGAGACCTGACCATGACTGCAAAGTACACACAGGTAACACACACACACACAGTGACTGCGAACACAATTAGATTCCTTTCATTTTACTTTATTTAAAAGTACTAGTTTATTTCTAGAATTCGATATTCATACAATTTTCAAATTAATGTCAGTTAAATCAAAATTTAAGCTTGAGCACGCCATCGGGAAAAGATTCCACCAGGTGGCACCAGAGTAAAACTCAGCAAACAGTTGAGTGTTAAAATCGTCTGTTTCAGATCAGAACGTTGACAGAGCTCAGCAGACGCACAACTGCCCCCCCTCTCCTCACAGTGTGACATCACCAGGTGTTCAGCGCCATGGGGCGTTTATCCCCATCCACCTCCTGCCCGTCAGTAAGACCTCCACCCAGCTGGCCGTCAAACCCCTCCCCTCCCCCTCCCCCCTGTCCTCTCCGCCTGCCATGACCATCACGTTCCTGGGGCCCTGCCCACAACCTGAGCAGGTGAGGAGGACGCTGCTGAAGCTGCAGATGTGAGAGATGCATGTTCTCTGTTGGCATAACTTCCTGTTTTACCTCCAATCTCTCCCTGTTTGGGCCTCAGCCTCCAGCCGCTCCTCTGTCCATCTCCCAGCTGGCAGCAGTCCTCTCCTCTCTCTGTCACGGCGTCTCTCAGGCATCGCGGCGCTGCAAGACGTCTGCGCTACTGATCTGCTCCTGGACTCGGCAGCTGGAGCGAGGGCTGTGGGGCAGGAAGTGGTGCTGGAAGACGGAGAAGTTGGCAGAAAGTTTGTTGCTTTGGAGAGAGCAACAGTTAGTCGTGAGTGAAGACATCTTGCTGCAGAGGGCCAGGGGAATCCTGGGAGAGGACAGTCCACTGATCGACTGTTACAACTGGACTGTGGACTTCATGCTGAGATATGATGCCGGTCGGCAGACCAGCAGCCAAACCGTGCTGCCGAGGAAAATCAAGAAGAAAATCCACACATTCATACAATCGCTACGATCACAGGTCAGTTTTCATTCATGTCAACAAAAGAGTGGAGATGTTTTTAGACACGAACAGAAGTTGTTTTCCTGAAACTGGTTTTGGAGGCTCTGTATGTGAGAACAAATGTCTGAGTCATTTGCTCGGGACATTTTCTGAAACTTTTCCTGCAGCCTCCTCTGTGTCCTCAGGGTCCAGTGGTTTATTATATGTAACTTCACCACTAGATGTCTCTAGGTGGTGTACGTTCACATATACGACACCTGATGATGTCACGAACTCCTTCACACTGAACGTCTCTTTATTCTGCTGCAGATTCACAGTAAAGCTCTTCCTCTTCACTCCGTCGGATGCATGGACGAGTTCTCCATCTTCGTCGACTCGGACTCCTTCAACGACCAGAACCAGTTGGCCTTCCAGCTGTTTGGTTCCCCTGGAGACTCACCTCTTTTTGACATTGTCCTCTCCGCTCTGTCCGATGGGACCATCTTGACCCCCCTGGTGTTCTTCAGGGGAACTACATCACGCGTTCCTGAAGGGTTCCCTGATAACGTTCTGCTGGAGGCTCGACAGGAAGGCTTCACCGACCAGGAGCGTCTGCACATCTGGGTCAACAAGGTCCAAGAAATGAGCTCATACATATATCTTTACAATAATAATACAAATTATTAATATTAATAAATATTATTATTATGATTGCAATTATTTGTCTTTTTCAAATGCTTTGTCTTCAGTCACATCTGTCATCAAAGACTTGTTATTATTTACATCCAAACTTCCTCCACATTCTTATTTTAACATCATCTTGCTCAACCTTCTCCTGTCTGTACCTGTGCAGGTGTGGCGCCCCCATTTGGCAGCCTTAGGGTGTGACAGTGAGTCTGTCCTCATGGTGGACGTCCATCGAGGTCACCTGAGCAACCAGTTCAGAGACGACCTGTCCTCCATCTCTACAGATTCCATCGTCATCCCATCAGGATGCTGCTGTCGTCTGCAGCCGCTTGACGTCTGTGTGACACCAGTACTCAGGGACTTTCTGCAGGTACTGTCCCCTGACTCCTCTTCCTCCCGCCTGACTCCTCTCACTCCCGTCTGACTCCTCTCACTCCCGCCTGACTCCTCTCACTCCCGCCTGACTCCTCCTCTCACTCCCGCCTGACTCCTCTCACTCGCGCCTGACTCCTCTCGCTCGCGCCTGACTCCTCTCACTCCCGCCTGACTCCTCCTCTCACTCCCGCCTGACTCCTCTCACTCACCTGACTCCTCTCACTCCCGCCTGACTCCTCCTCTCGCTCCCGCCTGACTCCTCTCGCTCCCGCCTGACTCCTCTCGCTCACCTGACTCCTGTGACTCCCCTGACTCCCCTGACTCCCCTGACTCAGTTGTTGATGATGTGACTCTGATGTTGTCCTCCAGGTGCGTTGGACCCAGCTGGTGTCTCAGGGGGGTCTGGACGGTCTCGGCCTGGATCAGCTCGCTCTCACTCTCAGCTGTTGGCTCAGTGAAGTTTGTACGACTCTGAACTCGGAGACAAACGTCCTCCTCAGGTCAGAACATCTGGATTTTCTTCTTATTCCGATTCTTCTTCTTCTCTGTGAGGCTGCAGACAAGTGTCCTCATTGACATGTCTTACTTTTAGAACCTCGCTGTTGCTATGGTTACGACAGAACTAAACGTCTCGTTTTAGTTGAAACTAGTTTTATTTTTAAATGAGATGTTTTCCTTGTGAACACACTGACCAGTACAGTGATTTGAGTATTTCTTCTTCTGTGGTAATAATAACGTTCTGTGTTGCCATGGGAACTCCTCAGGTCGTTCAGCTCGGTGTGTGACCTGCAGCAGGTGGAGGATCGATGTGAGGCAGCGAGGATGATTAAAGTCCTTAACGAGGCTCTCATCCAGCCCCTGGAGACACCAGGACCTGGACCGGGACCTGGACTGGGACCAGAGCTGGAGCTGCTGCTGGTGATGGAGGAGGAGAAACAGGAGGAGAAGATGGAGAGTAGAGAGGAAGTGGAGAACTAAGAGCAGAGTTTATAGCTGAGGCTGGTCCTCCTCCTCCTCCTTCTTCTTCTGCACCGTTAATACAAGCTGCTGCTTGACCCTCCCCCCCCCCCCCCCCCCCCCGTCTGCTGCCTGTTTTTATATCATCAAACCTGAAATGACAGAAACCATCTTTGACAAACATTTATTTAACGTTAACTTTTAGTTTGGTCCATGTCCCATCTGCTAACATGGAGGAGGAGGTTCATGAGCCGTGACTTGGCTTCAGTTTAATATTATCTATGACTCATCGTGAGAGAAAGAGATTTAGATTTATTGAACTGGAGGAAGACGTGTGATTGTCGACTCGCTGACGTCATAAAAACATTTTATTTAGTTTTCGTTTCTAAATGTTATTTCAGTTTAAGTTTAATATATTTTTCTATTGTGTCCATTGACCAATAAAGGTTTTGTTTTATACTTTTCTGCTCGTCGTCCCATTCTTATGAACACGATATGTTGAGAAGAGAATTTCTTCATATTCAGAACCTTTCAGGTGAAAGTTGATGTGTTGGTTGAGGGTCAAAGGTCACGTGACCTCATGTTCAGTGTCACATTCATTCATCACATTTTTAATAACTTTACATTTCTTTATTTTGTTAGTTTCTCTTCAGTCTGTGATGACGCATAAACAAGAGTCACACACACACACATAGTCCCCACACGGAGCCTAAAACCAGCAGGTGTCTCACACAGCCACTGTCACAGTTAAATTTAGAATCCATGAGAACACCACAACTTTCCCAGAATGCCCTGGAGCAAGGCAGCGACCCCCCGAGGACCGTGTCCATCAGCTGGGAGTTACATGATGGGAAAGATTTCAGGACGATTTGACCTCCACATCCTCAGTGTAAGGTTAAAGTCCTCACATGTATATAGATGTGTGTGTGTGTGTTGTGTGTGTGTGTGTGTGTGTGTGTGTGGTGTGTGTGTGGTGTGTTTGTGTGGTGTGTGTGTGTTTGTGTGTTTGTGTGTTGTGTGTGTGTGTGTG